>NC_089744.1:34240242-34260242 GCF_040412425.1 Macrobrachium rosenbergii
TATCGCAAACGCAATTGATAAGAAGCCTCCGGCTGTCGTTAAGGAAGATAAAGGTCACGAACTTATCTGCAGCACATGAACCTGCATTGCTTTGTACTAATGACACGAGATGTTCCTGGGTGAAATCACAAGTTGAAGCAGTTCTTACGCACCATTAATAAGCAATTTTTTTTCTCTCTCGTCCTTCCTCCATAAACTTTCAAAGTATACATTCTTACCCCGAGTTGGTATTGCTTTGCAAACCCTTTTTTGAATATTTTGTTGTGGATCTGCATTTTTATTCTCTTCTCTCTCTCTCTCTCTCTCTCTCTCTCTCTCTCTCTCTTCCATCCCCCCAAATCATCCAAAGTATAAATTCTCATACTCGGTATTGCTTTGCAAACTCCTTGTTAAAAACTAAGTTGTGGTTCTTCTCCCACACAAAGTTGACTGGTTGTTACACTGCTTTGTTGTCTTATTTTTCCTGCCGGGGATTGACGACTTCTTGTGTCTCCTGTTTCTTTTCATTCAGGAACACCTTTGTGCCGATTTTCTTGGTATAACTTTTCTCCCACTGCAGTTTTCGTCATCACACATAGCTAGCTAGCTGTCGTACGATTCTGTCTTTTTCGCTTTCAAAGCGAACTTCCCCGTATTGGGGTAGTGCCGTTAGTGCACCTCATGCGGTGCACTATAGGCATTATTTAAGGTTCTTTGCAGCATCCCTTCTGTTCCTAGCTGCAACCCCTTTCATTCCTTATAATGTACCTCTTTTCATATTATCTTTCTTCCATCTTATTTTCCGCCCTCTCCTAACTATTGATTCATAGTGCAACTGAGAGGTTTCCCTCCTGTTACACCTTTCAAACCTTTTCACTGCCAATTTCCGTTTCAGAGCTGAATGACCTCATAGGTCCCAGTGTTTGGTCTTTGGCCTAAATTCCATATTCTATTCTATTCAAAGCTAACTTGAGATTGCATACATCACCGTGCTGTTTTTCCCTCATGAAGTTTGTTGAGAATATGTGCACTTTTCTGCCTATGTTTCCTGCAAAGCTCTCTTGCTGTCCTTCAAAATGTTCTCGTTTGCTTTTCCCTTCAAGAGCTCCTTGTTATGTCGTGCCTTGTTGCGTGTCTAGGTGACCCCGTAATCAGGTATATTAGAAGATAGATCTTGACCTGTTTCAGTATATCTGTTATGCAGTTTCAAATAAGTGACGGACTGATAATCAATCAACATTTTTGATACTACATTTAGTATTTGACTAAAGCCAATAATACCACTTGAACCCTTATATCAGCTGAAGACAACAGTCTCTCAGCATGTGAGTTTCCTATGCTTTTCTCTCTTTCTCTTGATTGCAAAACGCTATTTTTTTTTAGAAATCTCGGGTACATACTGACCGATTGATTTATGCGAACTGTCTCCGGGAACAACTGTATTCATCTATTCCTTTCGCTGGGAATATGCGAAGATATATATTGTAAAATATGGAATTCTATTTCTGCTTCCTTTTCCCATTGTTACCTTCTGGCGTGGCAGTGGAAACGGCACACTGGGTTGCCGTCCCATCTGCCTTTGCTTAAAAAAAAAAAATATCTGGGTACAGAATACCTGCGAATTCATAATTGCCAATAATTCCACTTTATGCAAAAGCCCGAGGGATTAGAAACGCATCGTTTACAATTACTCCTAATTGCGGGCTAAAGAAGCCAATTACGGCGTCTTAAGGTTTATCTAAGCGGGTTGCTCCAGCAGAGGGGGTTTTTAGAAGTCTCTCTTTGGAACATTAGTTGCACGCTGATTATGGCTGGTGGGGTTTTTCGCTTTTTCTCTTTTAAATGTCATTATTCGTGTTGATTATATACGGACGGTGGGCAATGATGAAGCTTAGTATTATTCTGTATGAATTAATCTGGGAAACACAATAAATATCACTATATATATATACACATACACACACATGTACATATACACATAAATGTATTTACATAACTATCTATTCATCTATCTCTCTGGCTGTCTATCTATTTACTGTATCTATCAATCCACACACTTATATATACGGTGTACTGTATATATATATATATATATATATTGTGTACTATATATATATATATATATATATATATATATATATATATATATATATATATATCACAAAGGAAATACAATGTTGCCATTCAGTATTTATTCATACATTCGCAAGAATTTATTCTTTTCCCTACGCCTAGCACGCAGGGGACAAATACTTTTGCGACATATTATTAATAAATTGCGTATCTAGCAGTTAGTAGACTGTGGTTAGTCGTATTTGTAATGGGGAACTGCAAATGGCTATCAACCTCATCCATCGTGTTTATTGAGGAACAGGAGGGTAACTGAATTTGGAGCCAACAACCTTTCTAAAGGGAAAACATAATATCATATTTATATATAAATATATATATATATATATATATATATATATATATATATATATATATATATATATATATATATATATATATATATATATGTGTGTGTGTGTGTGTGTGTGTGTGTGTGTGTGTGTATGTGTATGTATGTATATATGTATGTTTAGATGCGATTTCCACTGAAATCCTTTTAAAAGACCTAATTATGAGATGAAATGAGGAGTTTTTATGAGGGAAGAAAAATATTTCCAGGATTTTTTGCCATCACACCACAACAGAGAATAAGGCTTTATTGCAGCTCACTTGAACTTAAAACCGAAGTCAAATACATTTTCTAAAAGTTTTGTCAAGTACTTTTGCTTTTTGGCTGAGATGTCTGTGAAGTCTACTGGTCACATTCACCTGACTAATAGAATTTCTACGTTCAATGCTGATGTGAACTAATCGATTTCTTGGAGAAACAAATCCACAGTTATGTATGGGTAGGCTACATATATTTAAAAATAAATCTCTACAGAGAGTTTTAGGGAATCGAACAGGTTCCCGAATACTCTGTAGAGATTCATTTTTAAATATATGTACCCATACATAACTGTGGATTTGTTTCTCCATTTCAAAACTCATGCTACTATGAGTATTTTTTAATCAATTTCTTAATATTCCTGGATTCCGTTTCCATTGCAATCCTTTTTGAACATCCAAATAAGAGATGTGATGAGGAATCCCTCGTTTCCCACACCGAACTGCTTACTCGTGGCTGACATATACCGTACCGTACATGAACTCTACTTCTAGCGTAGTGGCTGTGATATTCGCTTCACTATCTAAAAAATCACCGGTCTGTTCCTAGGCAAGGCTGGGTGCCTTGCGCACGATACGTTAAATTCCATTGTCGTTCTGTTGACATTTAAAAGTGATTAGTTTCTAGGAAGTTAGGCCAGGGAGACACGTGGTAAGCAAGGACATGAGTTTAGGTAGTACTTTCTGAGGTGCTCGTCTGTGAGGTCAAAACTATATATATATATATATATATATATATATATATATATATATATATATATATATATATATATATATATATATATATATATATATATATATATATATATATATATATATATATATATATATATATATACATATATATATATATCTTTTACCTCAAAATGCAGCAGCTCAGGGGTGCTCCCTATGTAAATATATAAATAAATAAATACATATTCACTATATATATACTGTACATATATGCGTATATATATAATACATAACTATATATGCATGTATGCGCGTGTGTGTTTGTGTGTGTGGGAAATTTGATTTAATATCTGGACACTGATATTTGTAGGGAAGTTATGTGGTGATTAGAATACCTTTACCTCTTTTGGCAAAGTAGTTGAATATTCCGATGCAGTTGTTTACTCTTCATAAACAAAATTCTAACTCGTGCATTTACAGCATTTGGGAAGGTCACTCTGTGTATATGGTTATGAATGAAATATCGAATACTTTATTTCGTTGCGAATTGCTCCATCAGATTCTTTATGGAAACAGTAACTATACTTTCCAGACATCAGTGCTTGAGCTGCTGGTGATTCCAGCAGGTGCGTGTGTAGTTTAGAAAGATCAACTTTTTCATACTGTAATGGCCAATGCCAAGTCTTTATTCATCAAAAATAAAAAGAAGAGCCTTTTTTCCTAATATTGCAGCAATCTAAAAAAAGTTTCTTAATAAAAAAAAAGAAACGGTTTGTTTCTCTGATCATCGCATTTAGTAAGTGGCCAAATCATCATCATCCAGGTGCCATATCCCCAAGGACGTCGGCAATCATGGCTCGCCACTCCTCTCTATTTCCGGCTCTCTGCAGCAACTGAGCTGCAGACATTCTTCCTCCAGTCATTCTCTCCAATCCATCCATATATTTTTGTCTAGGTCTTCCTCTCGGCCTCCAAATAACCCCAGGCAAATCCTGTTGGCTGTTACTATCCCTTACAAAGTGTTCGTGTCAGGAGGGAATAGGATTTAGTCCTATCTTTCCCTTCAGATCCTGCTGTATGAAATACTGTGTTGCCATTCAGTATTTACACAATATGTATTCGTAAGGATTTATTCTCCTCCCTACGCATAGCGTGCTGGGTGCAAATACTTCTGTGACATGCGAGGATCTTGTCAGCACTGATTTTTTTTATTGTTGGATTATTAAGGATTACTTGTTGGTAAATCCTACCTTCATCTACATTCCCTTGGCGAATGGAAGGGACGAATGAAGAAAGGACGACACAAGAATTATTTAGAGAAAATGGATGAGAAAGGTGATAAGAAAAATAGAGACGTTATATTATTTTGGCATATTATGCCAATTAGAATAAATGCATATCTGTTCATATTTTGCTATTCCAGATTTATCAGATTTTCTTTCTGTTGCCTTTGGATTATGCTTTATAACCGTGCTTTTTTAAATGATAAACGAACCTCTTTTATAAAAGAAGTCTTGTAATACGAGATAACACAGGATCAGAGAGAGAGAGAGAGAGAGAGAGAGAGAGAGAGAGAGAGAGAGAGAGAGAGAGAATGGCTTCTCAAAACTGAATAAGTGAAAAAACTACGTATTAATGAGGCCATAAAACAATTAAAACACACACACACAAATATATATATATATATATATATATATATATATATATATATATATATATATATATATATATATATATATATATTATATATTTATATATATACATATATTAAAGGATGCACTAACTGGGTCTTTTTCTCGCAACCGAAGGCATTGTAATTTTCAATACGCTATTTTTCCTAGAGATCGGAAACTCTCTTGAAAACTACGAAAGAAATTCCTGTTAAGGAATTTTTTTTCTTATTTTACACTAATACATTACTTAGTCTAACATAAGGGGCAATGGATCACAATGAGACACAAGAGACCAAAATGGGTAAGCTGGAGAGCATTACAAATGGCAATTGGGTGTAAAAGATCGATTCTTCATAATTCTGTTACTCTTAGCTTTCTCTCTCTCTTTCTGTCTGTCTCTCTCGCTTGCTCTTTCTCTCTCTTTGGCTTGCTCCCTCTCTCTCTCTCTCTCTCTCTCTCTCTCTCTCTCGCTTGCTCTTTCTCTCTCTCTCTTTGGCTTGCTCTCTCTCTGCAACATCTGCATCTCATGACCTGAGGTGCGTGACCTAGATTAATTCATCATTTTCTTGGGTCGTCGAGGCTAAACCCTGTTGAGATGTATCTTTCTGAACTGCACAATTATAAAAACGGTCTTTCATTTTAGCGTGAATGTGAACCAACTCTTGGCGGCAATGCAACAGCGCCGAATGAGTTTCAATGTAAAAGCAAGAAATAAAAAGATAATCTGGTTTGAAAGGACTTGAGTTGCGAATTTAAGGTAATAAATTTTCCCCCTAGCTGTAGGCTAGTTGGTAAAAGTGACTATATATATATATATATATATATATATATATATATATATATATATATATATATATATATATATATATATATATAGGGTGTCCATAAAGTCTCTTTACAATTTAAAAGATATATTACAAAGGCAAATAAATATACAAATATGTGGAAATTATTACAAAATGAGGAATTAGTACTGAAGTTTTTTTGCCTCATTTAGAAAACCTCTATATGGGCACCATTAGTTTTGCACGAATCACAACAGGACGGTACTCGATTTCTTGCCATGTTCGCTGGAGAGCGATCAAAGGCTTGTCTTACACGATCGATGTTTTCCTCAGATGTTCTTGAGCGTCCACTCCTGCCTTTATCCAACACTGTCTGTCCCCGTCTCCATAAATTTCTTGTGCGTATCCGATCTTGTTTCAGTAAACCATAACACACATTGTGCCTTTTCTTGAGAAGTAGCCATCTTTTAGGGGTTATTTCAACAGTACCTCTTCCATCAACTGGGTACCTGAAATACAAAAATTCAGTGTGATTAAAATCTTTGATAACTGCTGAGTACATAGAACAAATCTGATTAAGAGATCTTATCAATGGCTTTTGTAATATATTTTTCAAACTGTAAAGAGACTTTATGGACATCCTTTATATGTATGCATATATATATATATATATATATATATATATATATATATATATATATATATATATATATATATATATATATATATATATATATATATATATATATACAGAGAGAGAGAGAGAGAGAGAGAGAGAGAGAGAGAGAGAGAGAGAGAGAGAGAGAGAGAGAGAGAAAGAAAAATAAAATTTTTATCAGTATTTTTCGTTATGAAGTTCTGTTGATTGAGAGAGAGAGAGAGAGAGAGAGAGAGAGAGAGAGAGAGAGAGAGAGAGATTTTTAACTTCAGAAAGAGTGGCTCCATAAGAAGTTACTCTGATCCACTGCTCATGTCAGAGGAGGTGCAATGTTTTTCAGCAGGACGTCCTTACAACGTTCCGTCAGTGCCTAAGATTCGAACCCGGGTTCTTTCACTACATAGCCCATTTAATGTGTGTTCCTGTGTATTTTTGTGTATATGTTTCTGTGTGAACGCAGATACAATTAAGATCAAGCAATGGCAAAGACAACAGCAATATTAGTAGGGAAAAAATGGAATATTGGCCTATTCATTCAGTGCAGAGTGAGGAAAATGCCAGACGATTGTTTTTTTAGCTTATCTCAGAATGGCATGAAGAGGTGTTACAAACACTATCGTATGGGCTGTGACGAGTTACGAATGCCTTTAAAAACTAACATAAAAAAGGAGAAGAAACAGAATATTAAGACGCAAGCCATTCACGTTAACTATCACCGATTGCAGACATTAAAAACAGAATACAATAGCAGCTAAGCCAATGGGGTAAATATTTTTACGCTTATATAAGCCTAAATCTCCGATTGCGTTATAAAGCCAATTCATATTCTATCCGCAGTCTAACAATGAAATCGCTGCGTGAAAGGAAAAGAGAGGAGAAGCCATTTCCGTGAGAATCGAACATGGCGTCATAAATCACGTATCGACGCCAAGACACGCGAGAAGCTGTGATTCCCCTTCATGACGAATATCTTTGTTTTCCAACATTTTTATTTCTCATATCTCAGATCCTGGTCAGTTCATTACCCAAATGCCTTTGGTTTTTACTTTGAAGCTAATATTCAGATGTATTGGTACGTGAGTATTTTAGAGATTATACACATGATGGGGATCTCTTAAATTTAGTTATGTTCAGTGTCTTCGCATGTGTAGGCAATACAGATGCATACGCTTCAGCACGAATCTACTTTAATGTATTTTGTTTGGTTAGTTGACAACACTAATAAACTGCACATGCATACTATTAGCAAACTTAAAACTTTAATATTTTATCTCTTACATACACATTATATATATATATATATATATATATATATATATATATATATATATATATATATATATATATATATATATATATATATATATATTGTAAAGACGTCAGACGTCTTTTCCCTTCCCATCGATCACGATCATGTATCGCATCTATCAACACAGAGAATCTCATGTATATATTTGTATGTAGAAATTCCTGGCCTTTTCGCCAATATATATTATATCACTGTATGTACATTATGTCTCTTATTATTGCTATTTGATTGACTGTTAACGAACACAAATTGCTCTTATTCAGCGTACGGGTCACGGCAATCGAAGGTCGGGTACTTCGTTTCCTTCCACACACTGTGCCCAGGTAAATAAATTAGTCAGTACCAAGTTCTGTCTCTTTGACCTCACAACTAGTGACCCAAGGAGTGACTGTAAACACAGCGGTTTTGGCTTCGCCATTAACGGACTTACTACGGCCGCTTTACCTTCAGAGAGCCCTTAATGGAACCATACGGCAACAAAATCTAGGCCTCTGTAAGCTCCTTCCTCAGAGAACACCCACGCTACTAACGGACTAATTACGGCGTACCTCCTTCAGGTACGTTCTGGCATTCTCGAACAGTTTGGCCCTGCCATTTACGATTCACGTCGACCGTATTCAGAAGTCATTAACGAACCACACGGCATATAGTTTTGACTTCTGACGAGCCCCAAACACCATTAACGGACTAAATTTGGCGCTTATTTCGCGTTTTGGTATGAGGCAAAATGTCAGATACTGAGGTAGAAAGTTGTTCCGAGGATGCACAGATCCTCTGCATCCCCCTCTCGCCTTCGAAGGCAGCAATAAGCCAGGCGATAAAACTGCCACCGTTCTCGCAGCAAAATACCACATCCTGGTTTCTGCAGGCAGATGTCCATTTCCGGGTGGCAAAAATCACAGATGAACAAACCAAAGCAGACGTCACCATGGCAATGCTGCCGGAGGATGTCTTCAACAAAATTACCCCATGGTTGGACTCGCAGCCAGGTAAAGTCAAGTACAGAGACCTGCGAGAGAAACTCATCGACACATACTCCATGCCCATCCCAGAGAGAGCCCAATGCGCCCTCGACCTGATGACCCAGCCCCTGGGGGACGCATCACCCAGGGACGCCTGGGACGAACTACAAGGTCTCCTGATGCTGCCGGGCATCGACTCAGATGGACAGAGGAGGGAGATCAGCTTGTTGCGGGAAATATTCCTGTGACGCCTTCCGCAGGAGGTGAGGGCACAAGTCATGGATGCGGACGCCCTCTCAATGGGCGAATTGGTGAATGTTGCACACAAGCTCCACGAGGCCACCAAGGCCTCCAAACATGCTGCAAAACCTGCAGCCTGCAGCCTGGTGGCAGAAGCTGAAGTGGGGGACATGAACGTGGTATACAGGAAGAAGGTGCCGCTGCAGCAGCAGAAGACGAGGACAAATCCAACCTGAGGGTTCGACATGTCCCTTTGGTACATGTCAAGCTTGTTTGCTCACCACAACCAAGGGGCAACATTTCAACACTATGTAGACGACCATCGCTGTAAGCTGACGCTAGAAGAACTATTAGAAAGCACACAGATCGTGCATAGAGAAGTCTGATTCCACAGATTGCAAATAGCAGAAGCGGTAAGTATAAAAAACAACGGCCAGTGCTAATTATACAGAGGGACATGGACTTCATCCTCCCTTCTAAGAAGACTGCAGGACATCTGTAAGAATCCAAAGGGAGACATGAGCAACAGAACACCCCTGGACATGACTATCGACAGTGAAGCAAACAAGACTATCAGACAGAGAAGGGAACCATGCCCTTGCCCACACTCTCTGTTGCAAGCTGTGGCATAGGATGCATCCTACGGAGCACCAGGAATACCCATGCTGCCACTCAGACAGCCAGCGAGACAATAAGACCCGCCAACCAATAGAAATTCAGCACCTACAAATGATGTCATGTTTGAAATTCAAACTTCTGCATGCAGTAATAAAAACCTTGTATGTCTATTTATAAGCCAGTCCTGATGGTGCTGCTGAGAGAGGTGGAGAAAAGGTCTGTCGACTAGAAAAAGAAAATGTCAATGGAAAGAATCTCAAATAATTTTTCCTTAGTCCTGAGAGGCTTGTCAGAAGAAGTAAAAACTGATTCAAAGTCTTGATAAGAAGATAGTATCTGCAAACAATGCCATTGACATCAGCAGTAATTGCATAAGAGAAAATATGCCCAAATAGCATATATATATATATATATATATATATATATATATATATATATATATATATATATATATATATATATATATATATATATATTTACTAGCTGACCAAAATGGCGCTGCCCGGAAAAACTCTGAATGGCGTTCGATAAACTATCTCTCTTCCTCTCCCACTTTCTCCTCCCTAACACCCGCTCTTCTCTCTCTTCTTCCCCTCTTACTCTCTTTCTCACTCTCTCCCAACACACCCATTCACTAGTATAGAATTCAATAACCTTTTAAGAGGTGCAAAAGAAACGAGCATGATAAGGTTCCTGCTACTTTATTGGTGACCCAGGCGGTTTGTATAGCGGCGGACTGACGTCACACCGTGGAATACAATGAGAACAAGGGTGACCTGAAGTCAATATTATTATTATTATTAAAGTAGTTTAACCAGACCACTGAGCTGACTTTCAGCTAGGGTTGCCACCCGTTCTGTAAAATACAGATTCGTTCTGTATTGGAGAGTGAGTGTTCGCGTTCTGTATTCAACCAATACAGAACATTTTCTGATTTGGGTCTGAACATCATTATTTTGAAGTTACATGAGCGTATTTTTTCAGTCAGTCTTGCCAGACTGCAAAATTATGCCTAATAAAGTTACCTATATATTATTTCATTGATGTTACAGCATGTCATTTAGTTTTGAATTTCTGAGACTTGTCACTTCACTGATAACTGACAACTTGAGAAGTGATCTTCCAGTCCTTCAAATATGAAACATGTCTTCCTCACATCCATGGTAGCTGCACATAGCCTTTCGCTCAGCTCGCCAGAACTTTTCCTCCTTATACAACTACAGTATGTTCTGTATTTTTCTGAACTCGAGGTGGCAACCCTACGTTTCAGCTCTCACAATTAACAATAAATACAATGAACAAATACACTTTGAGTTATACAAATGGACAGAAAATGAGTTGAATACAATCTGATACCTGAGAAAGAGGAACACATGATATACAAATTGGAGACACGTAAATATTTATATACACAGTTTAAATGATTGGGTCTGACTGGATCTACGTGACCCGCCAATCTAGGAGCGGCGAATCGAAGAGGCAAAGAAAACGGGTCGTCACCACAGAAAACCCGCTCAGCGGGGACTTTACAACCTAAGGCCATGTATTCACGATCAAGTTTACCTGTCATTTCTTCTGCCAGTTCATCGAAACTTCCGTTAAAACTTATGTGTAGACAACAGTTTTTGGGCGGAGATAGTCCACTCGCCAGAACGGATGAACTGATGGTACTACCTAAATACCCTCCAACCGACTGAAGGTAATTGCATGTGTGGACAGGTTAGCACCAATTTCGTGACAGTTTGCTACTGTATTTCATCTGGGAAGTTTCTCAGACGCTCTGATCAGAATATGAATAAACTATGTATAGATGTTATTCATTTCACTGTTAGACCCTTCAACACTATTTGTAGTCCGTTATAAGTCCAAACCATACAATAAAAATCTAAAACAATATTTCCATGTGATAAAGACAATTTGGTATAGGTCCAGGCCAATGATGTCTTTTTATGATATGTGTTATTATAATTAAAGTAAACTTCACTGTCCAATTCATAAAAAACTGAACCAATCCCTCCGTTCTCATTTAAACTTATTCATTAATATTGTATGACAATAGACGCATTTTTTAATAAGAAATATTTAGTCTACACTCTGTTATGCCTTTTTACTTCTTCCTATTATTAAGTGAATTGCTGCAAGAGTTAGCCTTCCATCCCGTCATATATTGAAAAAAAATTGGGAAAACTCTTCTCTATATGGCTAACTTCAACTCATGATACGTATTTTCTGAATTGGTCTTAACATAGAATTGTGTATAAAGTTACATGTACAGCATCTATGAACTTAGTCAATTTGTACAATAAGGTAATCATGAATCAAACAAAATCTTTTTCTTCTTGGAGGAATGTTAAGCAATTGGTTATTTGTTATTTTGAATAAATACGCACTGATAAAAGATAGAAATGAATATATATCATTCTAATATATAACAATAAACAATAATTTAATTTCCCTAAATGATGGGAATACTATTCCTTACTGTTTATGATTACATCAGCAAAAGGTATGAATTGACATGTTGTGTAAGCCGTGAGCACTTCAAATTACTCGAAGCGCAGTAATTGCCATTTCTTAATTTAGTACCTATTTGCATCTAATACATTTACCCTCAAAGTGCCTTTCGAAAAAGATTTCCAAATGTAATGATCCACATTCCTGTAAAGATTTAATCTAAAATTTTCAGTCATTATCTTCCAGGTAATTAGTACCAAGTAACATGAAAAGAAACTCATCTTCCTTATGCAGTAAAGTCTTTTGCCAATTCGCACGATAATTAATTCCAACCATCAAACACTGAGTGTCCAAGGCGATATTTCGATTATTCCAGCACAGCCAACAGTGTGTTGTTCTTCCTGCACAATGTTGGTGATCATGTAATAAATGACGTAGGATCGTGTGTAGGACCATTTTAACACCGTACACAAAAAGGGAGTGTGTTTATTTACTTATTATATCACATATAACGTCTTCAACCATATATGTATGAACGGGCAGGGCAAATGACTTGTGATTACTGCTTTTCACATGATGAAGTGGTTGCCAGGTGTCACAGATGTTTTTCATTCCTTATGCAGATGCTGCCACTATTGTACATCGTAAATTGTTGTCTTCTCTCTAGGTAATAATTTAGTAATAAACCTCATAGATAGAGATAGATTTTACTCTAAAGTGTTTGAGAGAGAGAGAGAGAGAGAGAGAGAGAGTTTGGTGGTGGTTTCTGCTGGGTGAAATCGGCGTTCTTAGCCACTACTATGCATGCGCAGACTCAGTTTTGCTTACTACGGGAAGAAATGATCGATTTAGGTTTTCAATGTAGATTTCATCGAGGTAATAAAAAACAATTATATTAATTATTATCATAAATCATGATCAAAATTCACGTAAATTCTGATAAAAAATTGATGTTATAGGGGATTTATTGTTGTAAGTTAATCATAATTCTGGCAGCACCAGAAGAAAAAGTGAAGTGTCAGGAGAAAAATGAGAATAAACCCAGAAAACTAAAGGAAAGGGTGGCGTAAATACGAAAATTTCATTTGCTTTGTCTGTTTGTATGTCTGTCACGGGGCAGGGGTTTGATTTTAAGTTAAAAACCTTTCTGGGGTGACATAGATGCCGAGTGCAAAATTTTATCTGGTTCGGATTTTAATAGTGGACAAACAAACATACAAACATTTATATATATATATATATATATATATATATATATATATATATATATATATATATATTATATATATATATATATATATATATATATATATATGTGTGTGTGTGTGTGTGTGTGTGTGTGTGTGTGTGTGTGTGTGTGCATAGAAAAGTCTTAGAAGTTGCCAGTGGTTTCTGTTATGCTAAAAAAATCACAAGAGATGCTCTGGATTTTTATAAGCGAAAATCATATGACAAATAACAGCCAGATGGTCCTTATCAAGCTATTTCACTCTTATGCATCCCCTGGCACAAATTTCTGCCCTTAAGATGCAGGGATAAACATGAAAGCTTGCTTGACATATATATATATATATATATATATATATATATATATATATATATATATATATATATATATATATATATATATATATATATATATATATATATATATATATATATATATATATATATATATATATATATATATATATATATATATATATATATATATATATATATATATACACATGTATGTATACATATATATGTGTATATATATGAAAATAGGCATATATATATGCATATACAGTATATATATATATATATATATATATATATATATATATATATATATATATTTATATATATATATATATATATATATATATATATATATATATATATATATATATATATAATATATATATATAAAAGCCTATCAGCCACAGCAAAACGATGAAACCTCCCAACGAGAGGCATTAGCTGAAGATTGCAATATATTATTGATTAAGCATTTTAATTACGGACTGCAGAGGTAATTACGATGGTAGCGAGAAAAGTTGCGGTTTGTTTCAGCCAGCAATGGGGCTGTGCCATTCGTCATCATTTTCTAACCTTTTCTTTTTTTTTTAATATAAAAAGTCTTCATTTTTAAAGAATTCTGAATACCATTAAAAGAGATTGTATTGTCGTTCAGGTGATTCATCTTCCACGGTAAAATGTGAGAAGATCTTTTGAGTTATTGTATTGTGAAGTAAAGACGTTGCCAACAGGTGAGCGATGTTGTCTTCATATTGACTTAGTATTACACAAGGGGAGAGAGAGAGAGAGAGAGAGAGAGAGAGAGAGAGAGAGAGAAGGGGGGGATAAAACATGCAATTGCCTAAGTTTTCTTGAAGTTCTCTGTCATATTGCTCTTTGGCATTTTTGATGTTAAAAAAATGAATCATGTAATAAAGAACTTCTCTTTGATCTCTTACTATGTCGCTGGTGGCCTTCAGTGCTACTCAGGAATGGCATTCGTCGTTTGCTAGTGGAACATGTAAGAGGGTTTAAGATTACTTAGTAATTTAATGATGAAATGTGATCAACGGATAAGTTCGTGGAAAAATTCATTAGGCTGGATCGTGTCAGTGCTTCGAAGAACGTGAGTTTTTTCTGGGAATTCCTGTCAACTAGTAAATTGCAATCGATTCTTATTTTTAAAGAAGAACAAGAAGAAGAAAAAGAAGATTTTGACGGCTCAGTGCCCAGAATATCGACAATTGAATGACTAACAATCATGCAAGTGCAATTGATTTTATCTTGCTTACAACAGCTTTTATACTCCTTTTGGAGTCTGTTGCTTCAGTTTACCTGATGTTAATGATTATATGTATTTGTCTGTATGAGTGTACATACATATATATACATATATACATTTACATATTTATATATATATATATATATATATATATATATATATATATATATATATATGTATGTATGTATATATATATATATATATATATATATATATATATATATATATATATATATATATATATATAATATAATAATGTAACAAATAAAACTACAAGTGCCAGCTGTGTTCGCTCGTAGTGATAACAGTTTATCCTTCCATTTGGGCTGGTTTAGAATAAATCGGCTTGATGCCAGCACAGGCTCTTGTACGTGACGGTACAGTTTCGAAATGGAGGAGTGAACGTTTGGACTCGGCCCAACCAACAGTGTCTGCCAGTCCTTTTATTTAGCTTTCTAATATGCGTTGCGTAGTTTTAATCCTATTTTTCTCTGTCTCCCGAAATGTTTGGGGAATCAGACTGCCACCCGCCAAACTTCGGTAACAGAGTGCGTGAGACATTGCTTTAACGCAAATGCTCCGTCACGCGAAGACCCGTCCTAGCATCCTCCTATTAGCTACTAGTTATCCCTAGACGATTCCGGATAGAAATGACCCCTGGGCATGCAACTACGGGCAAGAATAAAATAGATTGCGACTGGATCATGCAACGACGCAATATTATTTTTGAAATGTTCCTTCCTGACGGGGTGCGCTATCGTAACGGATTTTATTTCACGCCAAAGTATGCCCTGCTTAAATGGGGTTAGAAAAGAGTCCGTCACCTGCGGAAGAGAGAAGAATATTAGGAGAAATTGAGAGTTAAAGAGGGCAAATGAAGGAAGAGAAATACAACAGAGGAGAAAACAATGGCACAGGTTCATATTCTCCAACGTTTATAAGGATAAGATTTTCATCGGACATACAGTATATGAATGCGCTAGAAAATCTTTGATATTGTCTTTGGGTTAAAATTGCATGATGTAAATCTCAGAGTAGATCACACATCATTTTAGTAAAGGATCAGGGCAACGTTTGATTATGTCGGTTTACTTAAATCCATATTTTCTAAATATAGAGAAAAAAAATTTGGTTATATTTAGCTACATTTTACAATTGATTAAATTCATCAGTGTCAAAAAGGGCTTTTGAGCAACGGATGCGCCAACTCTCTGCCCTGCAGGAGACAAAAGGTGTAATTAAGAATACAATGAAGTCAGTTCTGACAAATGTAGTGTAAATACTTAAATTTACAGAACAAATTCTTAAACGACAGAACCCCATTAAAGAAATTATATTACAGATAATCTAAAAGCCGCACAAATAAAACAAGTAAAAAAATGTGCAATCGAGCTTTCTGTACAGCGTATAATGCTGTATGAAACTCTCAGCCACGGCCCATGAAACTTTCAGCCACGGCCCGGTGGTTGCTTGTGTTGTTGGTACCTATAGCGGTGCCAGACGCACTAGCATGGCTAACTTTAAGGTTAACTTTAACCTTAAAATAAAATAAAAACTCTGAGGCTAGAGGGCTGCAATTTGGTATGTTTGATGTTTGGAGGATGGATGATCAACATAACAATTTGCAGCCTTCTAGCCTCGGTAGTTTTTAAGATCTGAGGGCGGACAGAAAAAGTGCCGACGGACAGACAAATAGCCATCTCAATAGTTTTTTTTTACAGAAAACTTAAAAAAAAGGATTAAAAACAATGCCATGACAACCACCCCCTTTTAGGGAACTATGACGAACACGAAAGAACATTAGTTCAGAGAAATAAAAGCGATCTTTCTTAGACTACGACATATGAAAAGAGTAGAAATGATTTTCGGGAGTCAGCAAATAATAATAACACCACTTCCCGGTACCTCTTCGACGGCCCTGAAGTATGGCGAGAATGGAAGTAAATTCAGTTTATTATTAGGTCGGATGGATCAGGGCGTTAACGCTACGATTATTCTTCCTGGAAAGCTTTAGCAAATTGGGGGTGGGGGTGGGAGACGTATTGTGGAAGGGGTGGAGGAAAAATGAATTATAATAAGAAGGAGAAAATGAAGGGAAAGGAACGAAATGCAAAAAAAAAAAAAGGAAGGGATAAAGAAACGAACAGAGGAAAGGGGGACGCAAGAACGGAGGAAAAATGAAAGAAGGCACGGGGACAACACTGAAAGTAAGGGAGAAAAACTATCGACTCGACTATCGCACATGCAACAAAACAATCGCCTGTAGTCTCATACCTTCCAGATTGCGGTATTGGCATTCGCAATCGTTTTAGATTGCACGTTGCAGTACATGAGAAGGGAAGTCGATATGCCACGGTCCTTGTGATTTCGTTGCAGGCATCTTAGTCGGATAGAAAGACTATTCAGGGCAAAAAAAAAAAATAAATTGCTTGTCAGGTTAGTTTTTTCACTAAACTAATAGTTGGAAAAGTTGAATAATTTAAGTGGTTTTCTGGAGACTAAGATCATCGAAGCAGTCTTCGACCAGGGTATTGAGTAAATGAGCTGGAAGTATCTGACTTCTACCCAGAATTGAAATATTCCTCCCTAGATCTAATGAGGAAACACTGTGAAAAGCTGAAAAAATCCTTCAGAACACTTATATTTCAGTCAGAGTAGATGAAAGCTTCATAAACGACGCAAAAACTAGGTAATTCATACAAGTCCCGTAACAGATTAAAAAATATATATATATTAAGAACGCACAAAATAGATTATGTATCGTTAGTAAAGTTTTTTTGCCCAATTTTTCAAACCGACGAGAATGCGTCCTTGATATCAAGTAGAACTTTGAGCAGCGTGATAAAAAGTCTGTTCAAAGTACAAGCAGAGTGAAGGAAATAGTGCGAATATTCTTCTCGCGGCCGTAAAGTACCAGGTAATCTTTTCGCTACCTAAACGCGAGAGCAATCATGGTAATTAGACTGTTTATTTATACGGGAAACCGGTGGCCATAAAGAGCAGCCCAACTGAAGGCCCTTCTCGCTTGGCTAATGGCTTTTACGAGCCAGAAAGCCCAGCCTTCATTAACAAAATTGGTGTCAAATTGATCCGTGGTTATATCTGGGCGAGGTCTGTTCTCGCTCCCTACTGGACTTTGCTCCGTCGCATTTTTCCTTGCTGCATCTTATAACCCATTTTTTTTATTTTATTTTAAATGTAATCACGTTTTGTGTTATCGACTGAAGTATATCTCCTGCTAATTGTGGATTCTGGGTCATGTTATGTGTTACGTTAATTTGCCTTCTGTTTTGTTTAAGCTCTGAGCTGAAGCCTTGCCACCCTGGCTTTTTAGAATTTTGGGTTTGATTTCAGTTCTTTATTTATTTATTTATTTACATATCTTTACGCTCTTAATGGTTCACATTTAATTGCTTATTATTCGTTTTAAATGAAATGTTTTCAGGTCTGTTTATACCTGTGTGATGCAAATTATGTAATATTCAATTCCGATATTTTTTTTTTCTTTTTACAATAGGTAGTACCTTATTCTGTGGGAGATTGCAGTGGAAGTTCGTGGCATTTCAGAAGCTCCAATAATAATAATAATAATAATAATAATAATAATAATAATAATAATAATAATAATAATAATTTGTGTTGATATGCATATCAATACAATTTATTTATATAATTGTGAATCTTTATTACATAACAGTTTATCATGATATTGTGAATTTATTAGCAATAATAATAATAATAATAATAATAATAATAATAATAATAATAATAATAACCTTTCTGTGCTTTCACCCTTCCTCGCGAATTATTAACAAGAAGTTAGTCAAAATTCCCAATATGTCTGTTGAAAGTCCCGATGACCAGGTCACGGATGGCGCTCCCATAAAATTACGGATGACGAACATGGTATCAAGGATTACAGGATTACTTACGAAATGCTTGAGTTACATCGCCGTCTGCGTCATCATGTACGAGATCGAGGTCAAGGAGGTTAGATTTAAATCTAACCTCCTTGATCGTGGTCTACCGCAGAGACGATGCCCAACGGAGCTCTTATTAATTTTATGATTGGAAATGTCGGGATTCCGGAAAGACAGATAATATTTGCGGAACACTACGATCTAATTCTAGTTAAATATTTGTTCTCTTGGCCTTTATGAGACTCGAGAATTGTTTCCAAGCATTAATTGTCTTTATTATTTCCCTCCCCAAGCTACTGCACCAGCCATTTCGTTGGTAACTTACTGATTGTCTGCTCATCTACGTAGTGTAGATGTTGCTATTTATTCTGCATGATTCTGAAAAGCGCAGCCTCCTGTGCATCTTATAGACGACACGGGGTGGGGGCGGGGTCGGGGGATGGGTGAACTGGTGGACTGCAGACTAGTGATCAAACTACAGGTGAATCTTGACAGTATCCGGAAAAAGGTCTTTAAAAGGGATAAAAAATTACTGTGGAATATATGATTGAATAAAAATTTGCGTATGTATTGCGTTAGTCTGTATAGCTGTACCTTTCGCCCGCGTTATGTAATCAGCTTCTTACCTTTCTCTGTCACCTTTTCCCTTTTATTTCGTGTCTGTTCTAAATTGCTTTTACTTGGCCGCAGTTTGTTGCTGCATCAGATCTTTATAACCTTCTTGCTTCCTGTTACTGAATTTGGACCTTAAGAATGTTTACCATTGTAGTGCTAACCATAATTTCTACTAAATGTCTGTTGAATACATAATACTCTTCCTTTGTAACGTTAAATGCGTAGCACCGCAGCTAGATTATTCTTTAGACAAAGAATTCTAAAGATATCCTGACGACTTCAGGCTTGATAATTGCCGACACGCACCTGTATCTGTAGAATTATGACGAATAAATAAAAACGAATCATTAAAGAGAGAGAGAGAGAGAGAGAGAGAGAGAGAGAGAGAGAGAGAGAGAGAGAGAGGTGACGCTTCATGCTGCAAAGGAACAGAATCTAGTTATGTGAAATGTGGTCGTGCAGCTGCACGATGAGGCTTATAAAAACATTTGAAATCTTATCTGCAAAAACTTTGACAAGAGATTAACGTTTGGCCATGGCGAACGATTAGTCCCTGTCACACAAAACATCCGGAATGCGGAAGAAAAATGTTAATAAGCAATGCGCACC
>NC_089744.1:34262742-34270242 GCF_040412425.1 Macrobrachium rosenbergii
TGGATGAACCCCCTGTGAAGAAAAGTGACACAGCTTTGGCCGTTTAATGCCCCTACACAGGCGGGTCATCAACAGCCCGTCGAATCAAAGTCACCCAGGTTAGACCTAATTTCGATAGCGATCTCAGTCACTTCTTCCTCGTACGAACTTCAGTGCTTCCCGGATAAGAAGGCCGCCCTATCTACCCAATAGTTTTTTTTTTTTTCGGCCTAACCCTTCCTAGGTCTTTCCCTCTTCTTCCTTCCTAAAATATCCGCATTATGCATCTCGTTTCACCAAACGATTGTCCTTCACTCTATCCAAATGACCAAACATCTCTCTTTTTCAAAAACCTTTTGCACCATATATATTAGGCAAACAGTACATCCTTATGGTTTCAATTTCTTGTTTTATCCGCACTCAACATCCATACTTCATTCCCATAAACGAGTACTACGTACAAACACACATACATATGCACACACACAGAATCTATAGGGGCTTTAGTAAAAAGAGAACAAACACCAAAACTAACGAATCTATCAGTGGGGAAAAAAAGTTATTTTTGTTTAATTTATCAACTAAATCTAGAGAATTATATATGTGAGAATCGTAGATAGTTCCAAGTAACGGGGCAAGAGCTTGATAATATATTTTGAAAGTTTGCTTGATATTGAGCCAACAGTACCGATAATAGGCCGCATAGGATTATTTTCTTGCGCGTTTTTTACTAATCCGTGCAAGTAAGGTAACGAGGGAAATTTTTACGGACAAGTGACCTGTAAGTTCTTTTTTATCTTTAAGGATTTTTTTCAATGTGCTGTTGAAATTTTTTATGACTTGATCAAGGGGATTTTTTTTTGTTAGTTTTTTTTTTAAGTCGTATCATTATCCAGAAGGGCTTGCATAAGTGATATGCCATCAGTTTAAATTACAGTACTATTCGGCTTATCAACTTTTGTGGTGTGGATTGTATTGTCTTTTTTAAGGTCGGTCAAACTTTTCTTATAACGAGCAGGGAAATTACTTTCATGACTAACATTGGCAGCTCCATAAACAATACCTTTAATTATGTCAAAATGATTTTGAGGAAGATCACAATATTTTTCGAATTTACATAGGGACGACGAAATCGTTAAAGCAGAGGGTCTGTTCGATATAAAGGATAAACCATATCCGAGTGCACTCACACCATTTTCGCTTATTTGTTTACTTGATGAGTTTACAACATAATCACTACGCACACTATTAGTCCAGGCATTGCTGTCAATAAGATTTTTTAGAGTTCTGTCCAGTTTCCTTGTTATGGCATCTGTAGTCCTGCGAAGTTTTCAGTAAATTTCTTGTCGCAGCAGTTGGGCCTAATCTTTTGTAAAACGTTTTAAATATTTATCTCTTTTCTGTAGGTCAACTAATTCTTTATACAGAAGGTTCAAAAGGGGTGGTTCTTTATCTCCAAGCTTTCAGAAGTGCGTCTGCTTCTATCTTCAAGAAAATGCGCCTCCGAAGGCTTGGAAATAAAGCATCTCCTCTTTTGAACCTTCCATATTATTGAAGTCCTCTGTGGATATATATATATATATATATATATATATATATATATATATATATATATATATACATATATATACATATATATATATATATATATATATATATATATATATATATATATATATCATTTATATGTATATATATCTACAGAGGACCTCAATAACACGGAAGGTTCAAAAGAGGAGATTCTTTATTTCAACTTTCATATATATATATATATATATATATATATATATATATATATATATATATATATATATATATATATATATATATATATATATATATATATATATATATATATATATATATATATATATTAGTGTATAGATATTTATATACATACATTTATGTATATATATACGTGCGTTAATAAACGTGAAAGCGCTTGGTACTGAACTTCTGCCTGTCATTTTCCTGTTGGACTCGCTTATACACTGAAGTCACGTGCATCTACTGTGATTTTTAAGCACACACACACACACACACACATATATATATATATATATATATATATATATATATATATATATATATATATATATATATATATATATATATATATTATATTTCGGTGTGAGGGTGGACCAGGAAAACCAGTTAACTCCAACATATTTCTTTATTCCAGCTTTTCGTAATCAGGGAATAAGGTTTTGTACTGGTCGTAGGCTCTCCAGTCTAGAACGTTCTAATATCAGAGCTCATTCCAAAATTTGTAAAACTCATATTGAAAGAAATGATTTTAGCATATTAGGCCAAACATCAAATCCTCACGAATTGCCTATACTCGAGTCATTGTTTATCAAACAACTAGTCCCCCAGTTAAATACCCAAACCTCCTCTACTCAACTTTACCTGAGTTAACTCTCTCTATAAGCATTCTGTCTTTTGGGTCTGTTGTGTTTTTTAGCTGGATTGTATTTGGTGAATTTTTTTTTTTATTTTTCATATGATTTTTAAAGCTTTTACAGTAACTTTTTGAGTAATTTATTCATTATTCAACAGATCCCTGATGATGCAATAAAGGCAGTATTACGAAACGTTGGAAATAAATATATTAGAGTTAACTGGTTTCCCTGGTCCACCCTCACACTGATGTCTTGTTGGTCGTCGCCTACCCTTGGTTTTGATATATATATATATATATATATATATATATATATATATATATATATATATATATATATATATATATATATATATATATATATATATATATATATTCATATATGTATATCTCTTTCATATTTTTAGATATATATTCTGGAGAATTTAAATAGACAAATAAAATGGCCTTTTGGTCAGATGCATAAACATGCTGGTGTTTTTTTTAAAAAAGGCAAGAATGAAACATATGCAGAGTATTGTTTTCTTTAAGATAAACACAGCTAAAGTTATGGCCAAGAAAGCCTATAAACGAATAATGTACACGAATAGCCTTCTCTCCCGAGTAAACATCATGGTATCCAAACTCTCCCGGCAGATGCCTCATGAATTATTCAGCCGCGAAAGATATCTCGCGTGAGAGGCTCCGTCTCAAAGTCGGATAATGTTTAAAGAAGAAGAAGCGGGATTAGATAATGTTCTGGTCATTAACGCAGGGTAGGAAAAATCAAGACTAAAGAAAATTACGCGGATAACACGCCAGAGAGAGAGAGAGAGAGAGAGAGAGAGAGAGAGAGAGAGAGAGAGAGAGAGCCGGAATTAGCCAGATCCAATTCTCGTCTGGAAATATTTTCTTCTTTTCGCTGTCGATAGGGTGACAAGGTACGACATTCATGCACCGGGAAAGAAGTTACGATACCAGGTCGACATCACGAAGGAGAAACTTCACAAAAAAAAAAAAAAGTAACGGTTCTGAGAACCCCGGAAGGAGGACAACCCTGGAAAACCAGAGGACAGGTCAGTCATTCTGGCAGTCGTATTTGTAAAACTTCACACGCGAATTGTCCTTTATTACTACTTATATAGGCATGAACTTGATTGGAATGCACGCAAGGAATAGTTCTACAAACAGCTTAAAAAAAGAACAACAGGAAAGGCTTGAAAGGTAAAAACTTGGTTTTTCATTGTTCTAAAGAGAAAACTTTGTTAGCTTTTTACGGAAAGTTGCAACGCTGCTTAAAACATCTACTTACGACAGGAACAAAGATTTATTGTTTCTTATTTCGCGTCTTTTCACTGCAAAATTAACGTCTGTACTGATTAGGATTCTCCCGAATGGAGCTATGGTCTTTTTTTGTTTTTATCATATGTGGCCATTTGTTTCTTCGGAAGCTTGCTTGGGAGGTTAATGGCATTTTTTACGGTTGTGTTGTAGGAATGTGTAGTAGTAATAATAATACTAATAATAATATTGATATCAACAATAATAATAATAATGGTGAAGAAATCCACAATGCTGTAAGTGTAAACATATATTAAAAAGATATACAAAACGAGAATTTCGAACAGGTTCTCGTAAGCTCTCGTTTTGTGTATATTTTGATTGTATATTTACACTTACACCATTGTGGATTTCTTCACCATTTTAGTGACTCATGCGGTTATGAGATTTTTGTGAACAATAATAATAATAATAATAATAATAATAATAATAATAATAATAATAATAATAATAATAATAATAATATCTTGTTGAAGAATTGAAAACAATAGCATAATAAGTATTAACCCAAATACTGCAGAGTGACAGAAATGATGGTACTTCTGAATTTAAGGGTTGAAGTCCTCATTGTTTTGTGCGTACGTGATCTTGTCACGAATGGGTCGTTCCATAATATCGGCCGTCTCCATTGGGTTCTCTGCTAAGGCAAAGGCCTCTAAGCTGAAGGAATTAAATAGTGGATGCTACAAGTTTTGTAGTCATGCATATTTTTGAGATGTTCAGATGGTTATTCATCCTTTCTGAAATTGTTCATAAAGGAGGATTATGTTCTCTAAATACTAACAACCTGGAGAAGATCGTCAGGGATATTGTGTGACAGGAGGATCGGTGCAAAGGTCAAAGTAAAGTGTTACAAAAGTGTGGTCAGACCAGCGATGGTTTACGGAGCCGAGACGTGGCCGATGAAGAAGTCTCGGGAACGGAAAATGGATGTTGCAGAGATGAGGATGTTGAGATGGATGTGTGGAGTCACCAAAAGAGACATGATCAGAAATGAATTTATTAAAGGGACAGTTAAAGTAGGGGAAGTGTCGAAGAAGGCCCAGGAAAGAAGACCACTGTGGTTTGGTCATGTTATGCAGAGAGATTCTAGATCATTACAGTAGTGTAAATGGGTTATAACTATGAGCAAGGAGGCGGAAGGAAGGTGAAGGAGAGGGAGAAAGGTTTAGGAAGTCAGGATGCATTGGGCAGAGGAAGGTGGAGAAGGCTGATAGGAAATAGCAACCCCTTATAGAAATGGGCAAAGCTGAAGACAAAGAAGACTAAGACTACTATTTCAACACTTGGTAAAGTACCGTTAAAGAGGGATTTAATTTCTCATGTACGAAGATAGTTATTCCAATAAAATTAGGTGAAGTATTGATAAAGGAAAATTGAATTTTTCAGGGAAAAAATGGTTATTTCAGCAACCAGGAAAACCGCTGAAAGAGGCAGGATGAAATTTTTCTCATGACACAAAGATGGCAATTATTACAATAATGAAAAGGACTGGTAAAAAATGACCGAATTTCAATCAAATAAGAATATAGTATAGAGAAGGACTGATGACGGAAGATTCAGTTTTTTCCACGTACATAGGCCGTTATTTCAACAACGATGAAAAATTTATAAAATATGCTCATTTCAACAAATTTGTGAAGCATTGATAAAAGATGTATAAATTTTTCTCATGTCTCTAGATTATTGCTGAGAAAGGAATAAGTTTTTCATATATATGTATATATATATATATATATATATATATATATATATAATCAAGAATATTTCAACAATTAGGAGAATGTTTTATAAAACAGGATACATTTATATCAAATACAAAGATAGTTATTCAAAAAATTAAGAAAGTATGCTATAAGAGCATACATTTTTAAAGTCAAAAGATAGTCATTTACAACTTTTTGGAAAGTTTTGACAAAAGACGATAAATTTCTTTTATATATAAAGATAGATATCTCATCCATTAGGGACTTATTGATTAAAGGTAATACATATCTCTCAAAAACAGATAGCAGTTTTCAATCACCTAGAAAGTATTGACAAAACTCAATAAATGCAAAGACAGTTATTTTAAAAATTGTGAAAGCTCTGATAAACGACAATACATTTTTATCGATAACAGAAATTCTTTTTTTTACCATCATTCATATATTGATAAAGGATTAGTTATGTCAGTCATTAGCAAAGTATTGATAAAAGACGAAAATTTGTCATATACAAAGACAGTTTTTTTAACCATTGAGAGGGTATTGATCCAAGATGATATTTTTCATCATATACGAAGATAGTAATTTAAACCAATAGGAAAGTGTTGATATAAGATGATATATTTCACGTTAGCTATTAGGGAAGGACTGATAAGGTAACTTACTTTTTCCTCTCATGCAAAGATTTTTTTTTTAAATACATGTGGAAAGTAGGGTTTCTTAAAATACTTAAGCGGTTATTTCAGCAGTTAGGATAGATGTCATATACGCTAATAATTATTTTATTACTTTAAATGCAATGATAAGTTTTCTTAACGTCCAAAGAAAATATTGAGAAAGCAGAATTACGCACTTTACTGATCAAATACTGTCCTAATCAACCTTTTCTTGTGGCGAATGATAAGGAAAGTGAACCCAACCAGTTACCCTACGGCCAGTTTCTCTGTATAAGAAAATCTTGCAGACGTAATGGCTGAATGAATCTGAGATGTAACCTTTATTTAATTTCTATTATTTTCAGATTCGTTCATCTGCGACTTACTGAATATCCATCCTGAGATGAAGTAGAAATGTTTTCCATCTACAAGCTTCGTAAATGCCTGTGGGTTGGTATCCTAGTTCTGCCTTCGCATTAACCCATCAATTTATTCACTGTGAATTTTTAGACCGATTAAAAACGTAAATATTAAGGGGATCCGTTATTAAAATTGTCAAGATTAGGTTTTAAGAAACTTCTTTTTCCCAGAACTGATTGCCTGATCCCCACTACAGTATATGCTTGCTATATGATTTTATCATAAACTCTTGATACTTTTATTTAAAATTAAACCACTGCTACTCCGCTCACCTCTTATTTCTGCTAAACAACAGATGCAAGGAAGAAGCTCCCAAGGTCAAGGCCAGTCATCTTGGTATGGTGATCTACATAATTAGGAGCCACTGAAAGCACTGATGGAGCCGGCCACTTACCAGGTAAGAGGATTGAAAGTATTCAGTACAAAATGTGACCTGTTTCCCTCTTTGTGCCCGCCTTTCTCTTTGGCATTCTTAAGAGAACGTGCCCACGGGCAATACCCTGTCGTGAGGAAGGCGCAATCACCAGAATGACTTGATTTCGTTGCACACAAAGTTTCTCGAATGACCTTAACGTTTCACTTGAAGGCAAAATTTGCCAAAAATAAAGAAAGAACAGAGAAACTAAACGGGGCGCGAGGTGGCATACCGCACTGAGGTATAGCTGACTGCGGTCGTTCAAGTGTAATCAGATTAATGTGTGTACGACGTCAGCTATGTGAAGACATGATTGTTTCATCCTGTGGTACACAGTGAACAGATCCGTAATTCGCTTACTGGGGATGATGCATCGTTTTGTTTCTTGTCATGAAACTCAGTGCATGTTTTTTGCTGCCTCTGTGAGGCGGAAATGTTTGGATTTCTCTTGTTATAAGGCCCAGAACATGATTTTACTTCTTTCCACTCTGCACAGTTCAAAAAATCGTTCTTTCAGAATTAGCTACAGCACGTGGAACTGTCTCTTAATTGCACAGAGTGTGCGGATCCATTTGTTTTTGATGAATAAACTGTATGAGTTTC
>NC_089744.1:34272742-34277742 GCF_040412425.1 Macrobrachium rosenbergii
TGGGCTCCCCTTTTCTATTAATGTTTCACATTTACTTATCTATACGTTTCGTTCAACGGTTGTTATCGAGTTAATGTTATGGCGAGCAAGAGGTCGCCGGGCAAGATCAAGATCTCAATTGGTTCTTTATCCCAGTGCGGTGTGAGATAAACTCTTTAATTCGTATGGGTGACTATGAGTCAAACTCGGCATCTGGGATCGCTTAGTTCGTTATCGTCCCTTTTCTGTTTTCCTCTCTCTCTCTCTATCAGTAATTTTCTGTATGCCTTCGTGCCGTTATTAAGATATTTAGTTTATTCAGCTATAGACTCGATTCTATTCTGTATATATATATATATATATATATATATATATATATATATATATATATATATATATATATATATATATACATACATACATATACATACAGTTTATATTATTATAAGGTGATATAATATTTATAACCATTTTGTAATTGTTTGTAATGTCTCTGTGAAAATCTTTTATTTTTTGCTTGCAAGATTCGTCATTTGTTGTGAAGACGTGATTTTAAAATGTCTTTTCTTACAGATGTGTTGTGTGTTATATAAACTTATGATTCTGTGGGATATTGTTCCCCTTTTGTTTAATCTTTTAAAATTGTATTTTGGAAAGCTTATCAGGTCGCTACTTCCTGTCTGCCGAGAGAGAGAGAAGAGGCTCCTTTTGTGTTTGGTCAGGTGCTTTAGGGAAAAAACATCCACTTTTGTTATCATGAAGAACTGTCACCCAGTCGGCGAGTTACACTGTTATGTTTTTATCACTGTGTGCTTATTCCGTCTGTATTAACTCTGCCTATGCCTATTCTATTCGTAACCTAAGGAAGAGAGACAGAAAAATAGCAAATAAGTGCTGTTATTTCATATCTAATGTGTTTGCCCAGCTGCCCAAGGACGTCAAAAGATTTTTGTAACCCTGGCCAGGAAGTGTCAATCATAGCGATAACGCCAGTTTCGCTTCGAACCGATCGTGTATACCCTGTATACATGTGTGTATGTATATTCATACATGTGTATTCTGTGTGAACACCCCATGTGTATTCTCAGCCTACGAGACTTAAATCCAGTGTCTTCTTAGAGACAGTCAGTTTGCTGGCAAGGGGCAATAAGGCCAGACCTACTCTCTCTCTCTCTCTCTCTCTCTCTCTCTCTCTCTCTCTCTCTCTCTCTCTCTCTCTCTCTCTCGTTATATATAAGGGAAATAACAGACGTGTCTGTAAAGCTCTGTTAAACTCACCCCAGGAGTGTGTTAATTTTGTAAAAGGGTCCAGGAATATTTTGTACAAGTGTTGAAGAGGAGATATATATTGGTGTAGTATTTACTAAAGGTAATGTGGTGAATATTGAGTTTTGTTAATATTCTTGGTAAAAGAGAATTGTTGTGTTTGAATAACTTTAAAAAGAAGTGAGTCTGACTTTTCTTTTTATAAGAAAAGTTATATAAAAGATTGATGTAGTTTTTAAACACATTATTGGTGATTGTGGTGTTTTCATTTTTGTGTACCGCATTTATATATGTCTGTGTTATCATATTATTGTGATTTTATTGTTGCCGTGTTTTGCTGGTAATTTCTTAGCATTTTGTTAGTGCCTACCTGTTATAGAGATTTTTGGAGAATGTTATGTGGATTTCAATCAGTAATATTTTGGTGACTGTTTGTAATTGTTGAAACAGGTAAAAGCTTGGCACTTAAGTGATAGTTAATAGTTTGATTCTTACATAATCAGATTGTTTTCTTGATAAAGCAAAGTTTTGTGAATTAAACTTGATTAAGAGATACTCAAGTCTTACACCGTTGTCCATTAATGGTAAATCTTTTGAGATTGTAAATTTTACATATAACTTTTGAACTTAGAAATAAACCTGTTTGTTTAAAGTTTTTAAAACATAGCGTTTCATTTTGATTACCAGTACTTACAGACATTAATGAGTGTGTATAAGGTAAGTGATATTCCTGTTTGTTCACCTAAGACTTATCTAGGTAAAATAGAACCAGAGAGACAGCTACAGTGCTGGTTGAAGTGAAACTCATATTCCACTAATCTGGATATAACTTAGTAATTGTTACCTCATCCATAACTTGATAAAGTTACGTTGATTTTCTCCAGTGATAAGTAAGTTTGTGGGATCATTGTACCTTTAGAGATTCAGTCGAAGCTTTGTTATGAGGTTTCAAGTATCTGGTCGATGTGAGGTAACTTTTGGTATTATCATTTGCACAACAGATTTGTTGACCTATTTGTGTAATAACCAGGTGCTTGATCACTATATATAATATATAATATATATATGTATATATATATATGTATGTGTGTGTATATATATATATATATATATATATATATATATATATATATATATATATATATATATATATTATAATGGAATCGAGCCTATATTTAAATAAACTAAATATCTTAACATACGCACGAGGGCGTACAGAAAATCTTTGATAAAGACAGAGATTAAGGCAGAAAAGGGGTGATAACGAAACTAAGTGATCCCAGATGCCGAGTTTGACTGTTTGTCGCCCATTCGAATCAAAGTGTTTACCTAATACAGCACTGGGCAAAAAGAAGAGCTAATTGAGATCTTGACCTCACCCGGTGACCTCTCGCACACCATAACATTAACACGATAACAACCGTTGAACGAATTGTATAGATAATTAAACGTGAAACATTAATGGAAAAGGGAAACCCATCTGGACGAAACTTGGGAAAATTATGCCAGATTTCGGCATCGAATGAATACCCACATATACGAGGACTCTGGAAGGAGAGTCAGTTAGAAAAAGGCATCAGGCAGAGAGTGTGTGAGATGTATGCAGAGGTGACAGTGAAAATTCCAAGTGACTTGTGAACTTACCGTATATAAAATTTCTGAATGCCCATAGACTAAGTGAAATTCGAAGTCCAAGAATTTTACAATGTGCCTTTTAAGAAAAAGACTCGGTCACTACTACCCATTGAAAGGTGAAAAGTTATACAGTTTAAAACTAATATAAATGTATTTAAGGGGAAACGTAATTTTCATTTAACCAAAATATATAAAAGGAAAACTTTTGAAAATCTGGGAGATAGCCGACATTTGAGCACAATAAGTGAAGCTCCAACATAGTTAATTATCGAGCAACTTGCTCCTACGGAAGTGAAAGCACACAGTAGGACAGACAGTTTATAGGAAGTGAATACCTTTCCCAACATATATAATATATATATATATATATATATATATATATATATATATATATATATATATATATATATATATATATATATACTCACACACACACATATATATGTAAGTATATATGAAGGAAAAATTGTTCATAGTCATGTATCGTGTCTTAGATGTTAATGACGATATGAAGGATTATTAGTCTTTTATCTTTTAACATACTTATTTCTTCAATGCAAAGGGCTATCCTTGCTGGGACCTGCTAGGAATATGAACAAAATAACGCTTCTGGAAAGATGGAAAATTATAGATGCGGGAAAAATAGTAAGTGGGAAAAACTTACACGGCTTCCCAGTGCAGAGAAAGTAACAGTTATTTAATGAGCAGAGTTGACATTACTTGGAGAGTCGCCGAATGCACACACACACACACACACATAAATGCTTAAATTAGGAATATTTAAAGTAGAAAATAAAATCAGTGCATATGCATGGCGATATTAAACCCATGTTGGATGCTGAATAATTAGTTTTAGTACCTTATAAACAGAGGAAGGACGGGCCTTATCACCCCACACTCCAGTGAAATAAAAAGACAATGAAATGTTCTCATTTGAGATTATTACATATGGGTGAAAAGATAGCAAAGGCTGAAAGTAATAAGATGGCTGAAGAAAGATGAGGGTGCACGAAAGTTACAGGAGAATAAAAAATAATTAATTATTAGATAAATAAATACAGAAGTTGGAAGAATTTCTGCCCTGTGTCATCCTTAGAGAAGGCTGAAGATATATAAGTTAGCGTTGTTTCTACAACGAATGCAAACACCTCACTTGTAGTGACAGATCTTCTGGGAAAGGTTAGGGAAAGCAGCTTTGAAAAACGCTGAAGGGCAGAGACTACAAGACCCTAGAGATGTTCACCGCCGGGTGACATGAGGCTACTCCTCAAGTCCTAGAAATGTAATAAGGAAAAGGGCCGTTGCTAGGATCGGTATTGCTGCTTGTTACATCCTTAACGTTGGACACTAGACGCAATTTGTTGATATACTGTTGTGTAGAAGTGGGATTAAGATAAAATGGTAGAAAAAGGGAAATCCAATGAGAGTGAAGACTTTGCTGTGTTCATCACTGTCAGATGTGTAGGGACATGTGTCAAGATTATGCCAAATTGCTCAGTGGAGGTGCAGGTACAGGAAAAAGAGCCGTACATTAACGGCGATACCTCACAATGTTTGCTTGTCCTTGTCCTGAAGGCATCTGTAACTCTGTATTAGTAGGTCCCAATACTAGCAGATGACTTAGACATACGGAATACAGAAACACACGCATTTACGTAAGATGAACAGGTCAGATGTCAAAAGCGAAACTTAACTTGAATTAAGATTAATTATAAAATGAGTAAACTTGTCTATCGCGTTCATTGCGCGGAATGAACTGATGTGTATCATATTGTCCCCTCACAAATATATCCCGCAGTATTTACAGGTTTCCTGAGACTTAATTTATATTTATAAAAATGGATGTATGTATGTGTGTGTGTATGTTTGTATGTTCCAGCATAACTCTGAAACACATTGAGCAATTTTAACCAAACTTGGTATACATATGACTTACTATCTGGAAAAGAATACCGTGGGGCTAAGACATCACTAGCACCAAAGGGCACCAAAGGGGGTGGGGTGGGAAGGGCTCCCCTGAAACAGGGCTGGTTCTGCCCGTAGACTCAGTAACTAACTAAACTTTATGGGTTTATCATACCTCATTTCGGTATACATATGACTTACTAGAATACTGTCAG
>NC_089744.1:34282742-34332742 GCF_040412425.1 Macrobrachium rosenbergii
TTCGCATGGCTTCGCGTCTTAGAGTTTTGGAGCTGGAATATAAAATTTAGGCCAAAAGCCAACGCCTGGGGCCTATGAGGTCATTCAGCGCTGAAAGGGAAGTTGAGAGTAAAGGATATTTTAAAGGTGCAACAGGAGATAAACCTCGCAGTTGCACTTTGAAACAATTGTTAGGAAAGGGAGGAAAGTAAGATGGAAGAAAGAAAATATGAACGGAGGTACAGAAAAAGAAATGAAAGAGGTTGCAGCTAGGGATGAAATGACGCTGCGAAAAACCTTAAGCAATGCCAACAGTGCACCGCGTGAGGTGAGGTGCACTGATGTCGTACCTTACAGTTTAATGTTTTCATTAGTATTTTCACTCGAACCCTCCCACGATTGTTTTCCTTTCTTGAAGTGACGATAATTAATGCTTCACAGTTCCTTTGTGATTTGTTGCAGAGTTCGTTAAGAAAACAATTCAGCTGGTTTGCAAGAGTTCACTTCTAGACGTTACTGCTTCATTGCCCATAGTCCATAGTTAGTATTCTCGAGTTGGCTATTTTAGAGAAAATACAATATGATGAATTAACAGGTTTTTTTTCGAGCTCGCGCCTTTAAAGAAAGCGTAATGATAGCTAATTGTGTCTGATTCTTGCACCAAAATTTACCAAATTTTTAATTACTATCCTCTATATATATGTATATATATATATATATATATATATATATATATATATATATATATATATATATATATATATATATATATATATATATATATATACATATAATATATATATACATATATATATATATATATATATATATATATATATATATATATATATATATATATAATTTCTATTCAGAGGAGGAAGGTCCAAAAGTCGTTTGTAGTGAGGTTCTTAGCTGCATAGCTTTACTGTAAGGCTGCAATCCAGCAGAGTCGACTATTTACCAGGTATCTAATTTATAACCTAGGGTAGCTGAATGTTGATTGGTTTGTCTGGAAACTGTCTTAAGAGTTAAGGGAGCCTGGTACAATTTGATCGTGAGGATTGTTTTCATATATTTTGTAATTAACTGAAATCTACAAACGTAATTCAAATATGTATTAAACCACGTAAGGGTCAATTAATTATAGATTAAAAATTACCGATAGTAAGTTGTTCACAAAGGCCAATAGGAGAATGACAACCAGTGTGATTAGATATGTTTTGTTTTGCCTCATAGAGCCTCTTTTTTGGCATCTCCCTTTAAAATGAGCTCTTACTATGCGTGTGCAATAGTCTGACACACACACACACACACACACAAACTCACTTGAGACTACTGTAGTGAACAAAATCAAATAAAACAGTATATATACAGCACCCAAACCAAGTTCGTGACCTTAAAGACACTTCCTCTCACCAGTAACGAAAGAAACGGTCTTCCCAGAATCGACAAAAGACGATGCCAGAAAGAAAAGACGCAGGCAATCACGAGGCGAGACACCAGCCAGGTTCTGCGGGCGGAACTGGAAGCAGAGGCTGTCGCCAACGGGAGGGCGGGAATGGCGCACATCAAAACCTGGAGAGAATCTCCTTCTTCAGGTTCCTTGTCGTCAGGCAAGGACACCCAGCGTTCCAGTAGCGGTAAATGAGTTGCTGATAAGTACACTATTTTCTTGTGCTGGAAATCTCTCAGGTTTTGTTAATGGGTACTAATTAAATAACTAATTGAATAACAGCAGACAAAAACAAAGATGAATCTCTAAGACTGATATAAAGAGGCTATGATCAAAGAATAATATTCATAAGACTTTCACCAAAGCCAGGCTTTCAAAAAATAATGTATCGTAAAAATATAATCAAAATAGGTTATAATGGAAGAATGGGAAATTTCGCTAAAAAAAGTTGAAAAGGTCTTGCTCCCAGAATGGAAAAAAGGTTCTTCATTTATAAGAATCGTAAACGAGGCTTGGACCAGACCAGAGTAGAAAAGAAAAATATACCGTTTCTTTTTTTATCAGAGAACGAAGATGTTTGTAGTCTTCAATGGCTGTAGCTGTGTGAGTTCTTATGTCAATTTGTATTATTCATATATATACGGTATGCAGTATATCTATCTATCTGCCTATATATATATATATATATATATATATATATATATATATATATATATATATATATATATATATATATATATATATATATATATAGACAAATAGGTATATACTATATATATGAATAACACAAATTGATATATATATGTGTATATATATGTATATAGACAGATAGATATATACTATATATACGAATAATACAAATTGACATATATATTATATATATATATATATATATATATATATATATATATATATATATATATATGTATATGTGTGTGTGTGTGTGTGTGTGTGTGTGTGTGTGTGTGTGTGTGCGTATTCGTGTGTGACTTTTGTATTCCAGAAGCAGTATATAATAACAGAAAATTCTAGATTTAGCATTCAGTTTAAGAATCAATTTATTAAGAGATATACACCCAGAAAGGATTAATGAACAAGACCACACTCCTTTGCAGGTCCTAAAGTAGTGACAATGAGAACGAGGGACTCCTTAACCACATCGTTGCTCTATTCGCCACGTCCTACGCATACTCTAACAGTTCCTAAAGTAACTCCAGGCTACGCCAGGAATCCAACGGGATCCTTCTTCACGTCTTGAGAGCCTTCAGGATTATTACCTGAAGGCTCTTACTCCCAAACACTTGTTAATAATTGCAATCACAATATAGTACTAGTATTTCGTTTCATTTTATTTCTGGTAATCAAGAATTAATCTACTACATTTAATTTGTTATGAGGAACGTGCTTGAAATAATCATCATTTATCAAGTATGAAATTAAGCAGACATTATCGAAGAGAACCGGTAGCTGGTTTAGATTTTTATATTGATAAATGATCACCTTACTGGTAAGGTTGGCAAATAATTATAATGATGATGCATGAGTCATTAGCGTTCACCAAAACGAAGGCTGGTCTAAGTTTATTTCTACAATTATTATTTATTGCCTCCTTTCCCCTACCCATTAAACAATAGTTTTGATTTTCTTTTGAGTGGGACTATACCTTGCCTTGGGATCTGTGAGATTAAAGGGTTAAATGATTACCACAATAAAATATAGTTGTCAAAATAAACTTAGAAAACCTTCGTTTCGGTAAGCACCAATGACTCATGTCTCATAATTATTTTCCAAACTCTACCAGTGACCAGGTATTCGTTAGCAGAGGAAGTAAGGGGGCATACTCTGAAAACATCTTACAACCTGCCACAATTATTAACTTTCCTTATCTGTAAAGGAAGCGGTTTCGATTCTTTGTAGAGTCTAGGGCAGGTTGTTTAGGAATGCATTCAGTGAGCTATACGGCTCAACTTTGGATACCAAGGTTTCTTGGACTAGTTGATCTCATACCACGTTTTCACTCCACAATTCACTGTACACAGGTAACAATAAATACGAATGGTGACTTGTTGAAATTGATTTTAACGCTTCTTAAACATAAGTATTTGTATATAACCTTTGTGATGTGCTTAAGACTCCAGCAACAGAGAGTTGTTGATGGTAGTTTTAATGAGCCAGGAGCTACCTTGCCAGGCGTTCCTCCAGGTTGTGCTCCGGGACCTTCGTTCATTTTAGTCTATAGTTTCTGTATAATATAATCATAGACTACCCAGTGAACTTCTGCCGCATTAGGGTAAGATGGCCGCCGTTTCCTCTCGGTGGCTTCAATTGTTCGCTCAGACGTGAATGTACAGTAGCGGGATTAATCAATATAGAACAGTGAATGGAAACCAAAAATTGCTGTTTACATAAAAACGAGATAAATTTCATAGCTAACTGTTAAAAGTCAATAATTTACGTAACGCTAATTTGATAACTAATTTTGATAAGTAAAATAGCATTCCCTTAAAAAAAAACACATTACAATCTTAACCCTAAATTCTGAGCATGTGTTCAGTGTCATTAATTACTTGTTGGCGTTCAAGAGCTTAAACATTGTTTTCATTAAATTTACGTAAATGGAGACTATTGTAGGGTCATTTTTCGTCGAAGGTTTATTGTAACTTATCCAAATTCAGTCTCTGAAAATGCAACTCTCAAATGTTAATATTGGAATTAATTCGGGATTTTTTTATGTCCCTTTATCGTCTGTAGTCTGCGTTGTAGTTAGGTATTAAATTCTTAGATTATTAATATATATAAGTTATACATATATGTAAACGTAATTTTATGAAAGGTGTAGTAAGAACATGTCTAAATAAAAGAAATCGAAAACAGGACTATAGGCATTTTAATATAGTATATCATAGAAATGTTTTCGTTTTCTATAAAATATCCATCTGCTTTCCTTGATTGTGATATTAGTTTGGAGGTAGACTATGATAAAGAATATGCATTCACTGCACAAAGATTACAAGGTTGAATAATATCATGCTGGGGAAAGAAACACATGTGTTAGGCGCATATCAATTACCATTGTAAGTTGTATCTATTAATATAAGATGATTCGTATTATAATCACTAAGATCAGGCCTCTCTCTCTCTCTCTCTCTCTCTCTCTCTGAGTCATTCACGAACATCCCACTGGCCCTTTTCAGCAAAAGGAATCCAGAACTGAGCAACATTGATGACGTATCATTGCCAGACCCCAGTCTTCTCCCAAAGGAACTCAAGCTTGAATATGAATTGTTGGAAAAGGTCCATGACACCACAGACGTAGGTGATTCATCCAGTATAACATGGTCAGTGCATCATGCAAGCAAACAAAGGACAAATGATTTTCTGACCAGCATCAGTTCTTTGCTGTCACTTCTGTGAGATCAAGCCTAGAGTGTTGCCACCATCAAGCATGCTATGGAAAAAGTCAAGGAAGCTGTAACACTCCTTAACCCAGGACAAACACCAATTATAAAAGCTGACCAGCCACTTTACGCATTGGCAAAACAAATACAGTGGCACTGGCCTGACAAATATGGGGAAGATAAGTTTGTAATCATGTTTGGTGGACTTCATATTAAGATGACAGTCTTGAAATCTATTGGGTCAATGCCAGAGGGCAGTGGATGGACTGGGGCACTTGTTGAAGCTGGCGTGTCAACTTCAGACTCTGCATATTCATTTGCCCGGAAGCAGAGGTCATATGACTTTATCCCGCCAACTAAAAATGCACTAAGGGAACATGCAAAAAGAGCAGCCTATCAGGCAGGTCATATCTGAGTACAATGTGTTAAACGTGATCCAGAACTTCAATGTCCTTCTAGGTGGGGATGGACGAAAGATGATGACAATTGGAGAACTGTGTGGACCACATTTGAACCAGTTTCTAAATGCTGCCGGGAATTGACTAAATGTGGATACAAGACAGACTGTAATGGAAGGTGCACATGTCAAAAGACACGATGAGACTGTATTGCACTCTGTAGCTTCCCTTGTCATGCATCTTCAGGAGTCTAAAACACTCATGTTCAACAATGATAGCAGAAGAATAGACGCTAATATACTCATAAATAATTAGGTTCGAGCTGTTACCCTACACCTAACCCGATCGTTCATCCAACATCGTTTAAAAACCGTGCGATCTGTACACCAAGATCTAGTTTCTCTAGATCTTGCTGTACACCACCCGGATAATGTTCAAACCCCGTCATCCTTGGCTCGACTCTTCCGTGCTGGCACATCCTATCAGTTCAGGTGTGGCTATCTAATTTCTCTGGGGCTGATTAGATAGCATTTGGGATACTAAACTTGCAGTTTAGCTGATATTGAACTCCATGCTGAGTTTCACAGCAGTGTCCATCACCAGTGTGCCCTGGTAGTGAGCGACAGACACTCTCTAGACTCTATCTCCATATTTTAATTTTAGAGTTTTCCTTCTCTTGAATGAATAGTCTTTACTCTGATATTGAGCTTCATCTTCCCAAAGCAACTGGTTTTTTGGTGCCAAAACCTTCCGTTTGCCCAACTGCTGTCTGTAGATTCCCCCCTGCCTCTGGGACAATAGTGTTGACTTGACTGCAAGATCGGCTCTGTAGTTTGCAACCCTTTGGGACATTATATAGGCAGAAAGAGCTTATCCTCTTTGCCTTCCCTTCATTAGTAGCCTTTTTTTGGTAGCAAAAGTTGGAAATAAACAGACAGAGATCGGCGTTTTTATGGTTTATGGCTGCTTTTGGCGTCCTGGTGGCCATTCTGAAAAAAAAAAGGCTGCCATATAGGAATTTTTGGATGGCTAGCACTTTTTTCCAAAAAAGTGACGCACAGAGTATATTCATGCCAAATTTCATGCTTGTATCATCAAATGAACGATTCTGGCCAAAAATCACATTAAGCTGCTCCACTAAGCAGACTTCATGCCAGTAAGGTCTTTGTAGTTACAAATACGTTTTATTGACTGGCTATTTTTAGATCCTACTAATGGTCCCCATGGAAAACAGAATGGATTGGAATGGAATATGAAATTTAGGCCAAAGGCCAACCTCTGGGACCTATGAGGTCATTCAGTTCTGAAAGGAAATTATGAATAAAAAAGGTCTTAGAGGTGTAATGGGGGTTGGACCTCGCAGTTGCACTATGGAACAATTGTTAGCAGAGGGTGGAAAGTAACATGGGAGGAAGGGGATATGAACGGAGGTACAGTAAAAGGAATGCAAGGGGTTGCAGCTAGGGGCAGAGCCCACGCTGTAGAGACTCTTAGGTAATGCCTATAGTACGCCACGTGAGGTACACTGACGGCACTATCTCCCAACGAGGGAAAAATAGAATTTATCGCGACCTTTCTCATCTGACATGATTGCATGATATATACAGAGAGTTGTATGACCCTAAACAGTAGGCCTACCCATTCGTTTAGAAACAGAACTGTTTTCCTTTAAAAAGATCATCTAAAGTTGACTGACTTGAAATCATTCTGGTATCTGCAACATCTATAATTAAAGATTAAGGATAACAAAAAATCAAGGATTATTTTTAATCTTCTTTACTTTCCCCTATCCCTACCTTTGAGCTTCGTTTCATCACGTGGGAACGATATTACATGGGTGAGGTGTTGTGCTTTTAGACAAAGCGAAAGAAGCTAAAGGAATTTTCAGATACGCCCATTGCCCAGGAATATTCACAAGAATTTGCATCAGAAAAAAGTATACACCAAATATTTCCGTCTGCGGTAATCTATGAGAACGTTTAGGATATATCACACTAAATAATTCAATCTTAAAATAAATTAAATAAACTGTTTCAAAAGTTAACTTACTCGCCTTGGTTTATAGACGGTGCAGTAGCAAAACCTTTAAGAATATTTCCTTAGCGCAGGGATAAGGGTGTATGAAATACAGAAATGAAAAATTTTTTCAAATTAATTTTACAAAAAAGATGTGGAAAGAACAAAAGTACTAAAGGATAGGGGCTATAAATTCGTTTTGCTTTTCAACCCATTGGGACGTAACAACGAGATTGCGGATTAGAACAAACAACACCTTTCAGCATCCATTGTTAGACGTGAGAATTGCAATCTTTCTTGTGTATTGTAGAAACATGAAAAAACACACACACCCATAAGAACACACGACAAGAATAATGATTTAGTATCATTCCTGTCGTTGAATGAACTTTGATAAGAGTAAAACAATGCTGAAAAGCAACAATTACGGTTGAAAAAATAGGCTGTGAATGGATATGCTTAGACAGTCCAGGCTTCAACAAATTCGATAATGGCCAGCAGGATGTGGAATTGTCCCCGTGGTTGCAAGACTGCATTTGTGCTACGCTTGCCACTGTGTATACACGCGAGAAGACCCGTGGTAATTTTTACTGTAGCGTGAATAGGTAATTATTTCTATTGTGGGTAGTAGTTACTTGGCAACGCTCATCTCTTGCTGCAGCAAATAGAAGGCTATAGTGTCGAAACCTGAGGTAAAACAAAACGGATTGCCTTTTTGTATTTCCGCCTTGAATATATGTAGATCTAAAAAATTAGCTATAGACTGGTTTATTATGTGGACGAATTACATGCACTGAATTATTTGTAAAGTAGAAACAATAAGGATATCAAGAAAATGGAAGATTTCCAAGCCAACAACTTAGTCCCAACAACTGCTGTGGAAGGTGCGATGAAACCTCCACAAAATAATAATAATAATAATAATAATAATAATAATAATAATAATAATAATAATAATAATAATAATAATAATAATGAGAATGATAATGCAATCAAGGGAACGATGACAGATCCTGCTCGCCATCATTGATATCGCTGAAGCCTTGGATGGGTACTAACAAGACCAAGAGAGACAAGGTCTACCCAACTGGATGGAGTCGCTTCCCACCTGGGACAACTACGTAGGCGATGACGTATCTTAGGGATACCTGCTCATTACGGCAACTCACCTGCTGACGCAATAAGAAGGTAGACAAAGCTCCGCCTACATGGGGGATTTTCGGGGAAGTGAGCCCACCTTCTCTTTCTCTTGGCCTTGGGTACTAATATCAATTAGTGAATATGTCACCAGCAAGCGGGCAGAGCCACAGTGAAGGGACGTTTTCCCCATATGTAAACTTCTCTTCACTGTGGGTGGAGCCTCATGACGTCATAGGTTAACGTCACTATTGTGTTCAAAACCCTCACCTGCGATTTTGATGGCTATGGCATAGGAAACGCACTTTTACTCTGATAGGTACAGTCGGGGAAATGATTTGTTTTACCCCTTGAGCTCACGAGACATTGTAAATGGCAACGCCGCTTTTGTTTATGTAGTTAAGTAGTAATACTATTAGCTGATTGGTGAAGACGTCTCCTTACCAGTTAACTTATATATACTTACTTTATTTCACAAAAACTAAAATACGTGGATAAAAAAAATGTGTGAACAATCTGCAACGTGAAAAATGGGTTTACAAGTGTATTTTCTTAGGATTATATAAAACGCTTTAGAGGAGGGAAATTACGTAGAGTAATATCATCATGCAGTGTCGTTTGGCTCCTGAGACTGACACAGGAGACGGAGGTGGATGGAAGGTGAAAGGTTGGAAGAAGGCAGAAGTTGTTCCGAGGGTAGGGACGGCGAACTGTCTAATTAAACCATGCGTAGCTTCGTTAACGATTTTGCTTATAAGCTCAAAATCTTTGGAAGCTACTGCGGAATTTCCATTTCATCAGTTGACACTGTCGCTACAGTGACAAAAAAAAATATCGATGCAATTACTACAAAATCACATTCATTGTCCACAACCCATTTTTTTCAAGACGAGAGAGAGAGAGAGAGAGAGAGAGAGAGAGAGAGAGAGAGTTGATATAATGTAATCACACAAATATCTAGCGGCTCTAGCGAATGTAATTGCTTCTTAATGACATCACATAAATTTATTTTGCTCATCTACTCTCTTAAATGTGGCCAGCATTCTTTTATGATATTGAGTGAACAGCCAAGCCATGCCATTGCTCCAGCATTTACCTGGAAAACAAGCTCTTTCTTATTACTCTCTTGGAGGCTTCGAGAACCACTGTCAGGCAGCCTCTACCAAGGGAGTGACACTGAAAATATATAGCTTGATAAATATCGTCTAGTTAATATAATATAATATAATATATATATATATATATATATATATATATATATATATGTAATCCCCCCTGGAAACAGACTTAAATATTCCATGTAGGAATACTACGTAATGTACCGATTCGCGGTCTAACTCCAGAAGGCAATGGAATTTCGACCCTGGTCTCTCTCTCCCTGAACACTCCCCCTTAGGCCCCACACACTCTTCTTTTTCTCTCAGCGAGTTTCACGCATCCCCTCTCTCTCTCTCTCTCTCTCTCTCTGATGTCACAAAGATCTCTTTCGTTCTCGCATTCCACATTAAAGAAATGAAATGGGTCATCTAAGGAAATGCAATCTTTCCTACAAAAATAGATTTATTATTTAAAGCAACCCAACAAGTAATGGATAAACAAAGCAAAGATTAAAATGCATCATAAATGAAATTATCAAGTAAGAATAATCTAATCCTGACTAAAAAGTCTCATCACAGCTAATGGCCTGTAAATCCAAAAATTCTCACATATTCCATTATAGACTTTGTAAGTCTAGTCTAGTCTCAAAGTCTACCACATAAAAATTATAGACATTGCAAAGGTTTTGCAATGTATTCTCTATGATCACACCAACATTATAACATCATGTCCTCTCACTATGTTCTCACCACACCACCACAGACATCTGTCGAAAGAATTAAGCACAAATAATAATTTCCCAAAAATATGCAAGTGCAAAACATAATAATGAAAAGTCTAAAATGCATGAGTAAATAGCATACTGGTAAATAGAACACAATAAAATAGAATATTGAAATGGTAAAAGGCTACGTCCACTTCCCACACAAGTTCAAAAATGTCTTGAAACATGGTAAAAAACATAAGTCCACAATTCACACAGAAAAACGAAGAGTCTGAACTATACCTTATTCTGCCAATTCTAAGAGATTGCAACACTCAAAGATAATGTCTTGACGATACCGCTCTAGCTCCGCTAATGAACGATCGGACTAATTTTTGGGCAGAATTAGACACAAAATCTAGATTTCTAACGTACAAACTAATGTACGCACATACCAACTCGGTCATATGACAGAGCCAATATTGTGTGTTCATCAAGTTAACTGCAGATGTAACGAAGTATTTGCTGAGTACAACGATTCTGCAACTGACGGCTTGCCCCAGTTCCATCTTACAGCTAACTCTCTTTCATCACACTATATAACACAGTAATGTTAAATATATATTTTTCTGAAATATATATATACATATATATATATATATATATATATATATATATATATATATATATATATATATATATATATATATATATATATATATATATATATATATATATATATATATATATATATATATATATATATATATATATTATATAATCCACTTACAGCTTCATCCGGCAATGCTGACCAAGCGTTTATTGTGAAATATGCACGATATTAGTATACATTAAATGCACTCTGCTATGCTATTCTTCTACTTTAAATACCCGTGCAGAGGGAACTTGGGTGGATGGGTTCCACTTAAACTATTAAGATTGGTTGTGGATGAATGACACTTTTCTCAATTAAGAGAATCCAGATCCAAGTTCTTACGATATGAACCTATGAAATCATGGGAGGTCACATTCCACTTTTGGTCTGATGGTTGGCTGCACTATCAATGACTTGGCTCTGAGACGCAAATATTAGCTTTAATAGCAATTATGCTTCAATTGCTTGGTGCTGGTCATTGATCCCTTAGAGACACGCCAGCATATAAATGACATATATATATATATATATATATATATATATATATATATATATATATATATATATATATATATATATATATATATATATATATATATATATATATACGTATATATGTATATATTTATATATATATATATATATATATATATATATATATATATATATATATATATATATATTACATATATATATAATTATATAATATATATATAATATATATATAATTTATGTGAATAACATATTGTTTTTAATGATTTTTTCGTATTTAAAAGGATATTTATTTTGTCTGAGCCAAGAACTAAAGACATGAAATTTGCGTGCAACAATGAAAATAGACAAAGCTTATTTTATTATAGGCTACTATAGAATTTTTGTATATGATAAGCAAAAAAGGTATGCATTCTATATCCCAGTATCCATGCTACAAAGAATATGAAGTAAGTATAATTTGAAAGTAAAAGAGTGTTTAGCAACAGTAAGTGGCTGATAAATTATGATTAAAACTGTGGCATAATAAGATTGTTAATAGTAAAAATAACTCCATATGAAAAGTTGTCGAAGCGATCTCAGCAGCAGTCGGTGGAAAGGAAACTTCGTTCTTAGCCCACCTCTCTCGGCCCTTCTTCTTCGGTAGACATCCTATATTCTTGGCCACAACGAATGAGCTCTAAAAAATGTTATCCGACAACTGCTACAAAGTATGTCTAAAAATAGAATTCCTATCAGGATCGCCGATACATTTCATGAATTTTTTTATTAATTCAAATATCTGTCCTTGCATCAGTATCATCTCCAAACTCCTGTGTAGCTGTTGGGAATTCAGTACTTCCAATAATTTTATTCATCCTTATTCTCACAAAAAATTTTGATTCTTTTCTGACAACGATATACAGAACGGTTGGCTGTTCAAGATAGAATTACTTTTCCTCCGCTGTTCGATTGAATTGCACAATTTTGGCGGAATTTTCAGCGTAGATTAGATGATATGTAAATATTATTTTGAACTCTAATGTAGCTAATTGTGTTCAGGAACATTTGAACGGTACTGGTCAAGGTTATGGTATTCGATAACTGAATTTATCCTAATGCAAACCACTGTTAAGATATTGAATAAGAAAACTACACTTTTATTATAAAGTTTGACGGAATTAACACAATATTTTCAGTCGTTGTAGCTACATTACTTATCGTTTCAATGGGAAATCAGAGCTAGCTTCAAAAGGTTTAGGATTTGGAGGAAAAATCGTTAACGAAGCTATACATGCTTCGACACCTCATCGTCTCTACCTTACCAACCACTCCTCCCTCTTCACGCACCCCCAACACCCGTCCCTCCTCCTCTATTTCCTACGTCAGTCTCAAGAGCCAAACGCAAGTGAATGATAATATTAAGTTATGTAATTTCCCTGTAATACAACGTCTTATATAATCATAAAAAATCACGTATAAAACCATGAATCACGTTTTAGTTTGTTCGTAAACTTTTTTCTTTGTCAGGTCATTTTGTTTCTTTTGGAATAATCAAGTGAATATATACTAACATGTAAAAAAACGTCTCCACCAATAAGGCTTGCCTTTGAGACAGAGAATTCATTCATATTTTCAACAATTCCTACTACATAAACAAAAGCGGCGCTGCCATTTAGCGTGTCTAGTGAACGCAGGGGGTAAAAGGAGTCTTTTCCCTGACTGTACCAGAACTATTGAACTTGGGTACTAAATGATACTTGTAAAAATTAGGTAGGGTTATAAAATATACACTTGCCAACTTTCACCTTTGTCCGATGCTTTGATAAAAAGGTGTTGCCGAAAAACCGTGTTTCATCGGCTCTGAATCTCTTAGTTTTCATTTACAATTCTTCTGACGGAGGGACTGGATACCTTGAAACCTTAAGACATGCGAAAGAAGAGTTTTTGTTTACTGCTTTTATCCGAGCGTGTTTTTCTTTGAATCCTTTATTATTATTATTATTATTATTATTATTATTATTATTATTATTATTATTATTATTATTATTATTATGGAAAAAATCCGAAGTGTCATTGAATTACCGAGTAGGTTTCCCAAAATATTTTCCAAAAGGATGAAACAGAACCCTCTCCCCCCAAAAGAAACTTGTAAAATCCGATCAAAACAAAAAATAACTGTAAATCGACAAATGCACGTATGTCTACATGAGCCAAACATTTGAGAGCCCGAGAAGACGTCTACTTGATTGTAATGCAGATCATGTGAAGGGAATGGTATCGCTCCATGCACTGAACAACCTCAACACTCCTTTGCTCGGCTTCTTGATATGCACCGCCTTCTCTCTGTGCTGTGGCAGATGATTAGTACTATCATGTCTAATTTTAGCTTCAAGCTGCTTGGGACGGGGTTTGGGGGCCCGCCGGTGGGGATTTAGGGGAGGGGTGACTCCACAAGCACTTGGGATTCTCCAGGAAATACTTGAATCAGCTTCAAACGCCCGAGACTGACTCTAGGCAACTAGTGGTATTAATATTTTTGGTGCTCTCTTGAGCAACAAGTCGTGAGTTGTGTACCGTCACTTTACATGTAGGCTCCTTTAATTTTTTATTTCTTTCATAAATCTTTGAGCTTTTGCCGTACAGTTATGTTCAGATCACTTACGAAGCCTCTGAATTTTTAGAAGTAAACTTTGTTAATATTAAAAATATGATAGTTCTTTCATTCTTTATATCATCAGCTCAGAACCCTTGTAGACATATTCAACTGACTATGAAACCAAGAGGGGTCCAAAGGGAAATAAGCCTGTAGAGAAAGACAAGTTATAGGAAAAGGTGATAAGTAAATAAATATGATGGAATAGAAAATAAAACCGATACGCCTGAATTCAGCAGACGCCAGCAGAGAGCAGGAATGAATTTGCTCTTCGCTTAGATATTTGGAGATCAGATTCCACAACTACACTAGGTAAACTGTTCTTCATTTTCGTTGTTGCCAAAATAAAACTCTTAGCAAACTGAGGAGTATTAAACCTGATTTTAGAAAACGACACCTTGTTTGCAGCAGTGTGGAATTCATTGTTCCTCTATCCTTTGTTAATTCTGTTTCGCATAGTTTCATCAATTTCAAGATACCTGCTTTTCGCTCAGGGAAAAGTATAATTATCAGTAACAATTTAGACGGAGCGAGGGAAAGTTCTCACTGTTTCTTTTTTTTTTTTTGACAAGTAAGGTGGGCCTTTTATAAAACTTTCCTTTCGAAGGGAGCTTTTCTAGTCGACCAAAAATTATGTCATGCTATAGCCTACCTATTCGAAAAGGAAGTAGGCTACATGGGCTGATTTCTATCATTCTATCTCTGAAAGCTATGCACGTTTACATGCAAATTAATTCAGAGATGAGACTGCATTGGTTGCCAGAATTAAAAATACGCTGACTCTCGTTCAGTGCTACATCACCGATAACTATAGGTCTTCAGGAATAGCATCCCACAATTGCCATTCATTTCACACTGTTCGGTCACCCTGGAACGTTTCTTCAACCATGCTGCGATGGTGTAAACAATTCAGAGTTACTATATTAATAGCTTCTTTTTTTGAGTTGAGAATGCTTACCAGCATAAATATTTAAATCTTTTAAGAAGCGATTATTTCGGTTTATCTAAGTATCATTTGGCATTCTAATAGTGAACTTTTTTTACTTCACAATACGAGTATTTGGAATTCAGACTTATGTACTGACACTTCCCCAAATGGTGTCCACTCTGGAGGCTCAGAGCACAATTGTATCCTGATTGTACTATTCGACGAACGACTTGGAAGTTTGACAAAAGTACAATCAGACCAGCGACTGTTTACGTTACCGATGAAGAAGTCTTGGGAATGGAAAATGGATGTTGCACAGATGAGGATGTTGAGATGGATGTGTGGAGTCACAAGAAGAAATAGGATCAGAAATAAATTTATTAGAGGAACAGTTAAGGGAAGGGAAGTGTCGAAAAAGGCGCAGGAAAGAAGACTAATTTTGTCATGTCATACGGAGAGAAGAAAACCATGTTTGTAAAAAGGTTATTAAGAGCATGGAGGCGGAGGGAAGGGGGAGAAGAGGAAGGCCAAAGTTCAGATGGAAGGATAAAACAGCAAATGATGACATCCGGCAGAAAGGTTTAGGAAGTCAGGATGCATTGCACAGAGGAAGGTGGAGAATGCTGATAGGAGACAGCAACCCCTTACAGAAACGCGCAAAGCTGAAGAAGAAGAAGATTATTTTGCAGCCAGGTCACTTGCTTGACAGACTCGCAGTCTATTAGCAAATGAACCTGTTCCCTGCGCGTCATGATTTAGCAATGTTTGTATTCTTACTGTTTACTGGGTGATACGTCTGGAGCCACGCCATCCGGGTGTCATGGCTTAGAAGTTTTATCATTTTAGCAACGGACTGTACCAAATAATAATAATAATAATAATAATAATAATAATAATAATAATAATAATAATAATAATAATAATAATAATAATAATATTCAAAATGCTTCATAATTATGCGCATGCGCAACTGACAAATAAATTAAACAGTTGTGTGCATTTAATGTAATACAAATATCTTCTGTTGTACGTAATACTAGGTCGTTTACTCAAGAATGTAATTGCTTCAACCGATTAGAGCGTTCCAATGCATTCGGTGGACTTAAATTATAGGATTTTGGGTCATTCATTTATCCATGTCTGATGCTATTCTTCTCTCTTCTCTTATTTCCACTTCACGTTGCCGCCTTTCGTTGTAACCTCACGCACATAGGTTCGAATCCCTTCCACGGTAGGGACAGGCTCTAGCGTTAGTCTCAGTGAGTTCTTGCTTATCAAAATGCCCCTTTTCGCATAAACTCTGATGAGTAAATAGCCTACAAAGGGCAAAAAAGGGAAACGTAGACTGTTTGGTTTATTGAATATTCTTAATCCTTGACAGAGGGCGATATCCTAATCTGCAAATTTCGCAAACTGAATTTTTGCTCTCCTTTCCGAGCTGGCAACGAACGTTCAGGTCGTTCTTGGAAATACCCGAGTACATTGTCTGATAAAAAAAAAAAAGAAAAAAGATAGACTACGTAGTTGTATAAATGAACGCATTAGTTTGAAATCTAAAAATAAATACATTCAGGAGTTGCGTATCAAACTTTGAACATCAAAGTTATATTTGTTAGTAGTGCGTCAGTATATTGCCCATTACGTTACCATGGTCTAAGAAAGATCTTTCTTAGGCCATGTCATGCTACTGCGGCCTGCGTTGGCCCGAGCACGATGGGAGTATCATCTGCGTTTTAACTCCAGTGACGATCAAGGAAAACTTGCCCTAAAATCAAGTTCTCTGTAACTCAATCTTTTGTAAGACCTATTGCTTGTTGTTCACCGTCGATTATTACATTGCGAAACGTTATAAAAAGATATTATCAGTAAAATAAATTTAATGTAATTTGTGAGTTATAAACTACTGACACTTATATATATACATATACAGTATATATATATATATATATATATATATATATATATATATATATATATATATATAAAACCCTTGACCAACCCAGGCAATGCCCGGGAAAACTCTGAATGACAATTGATAAACTCTCTCTCTCTCTGTCTCTCTCTTTCTCTCTCCTCTCTCTCTCACTTCCTCTCCCTCTACTCTCTCTCTCTCTCTCTTCTCTCTCTCTCTCTCTCTCTCTCTCTCTCTCTCTCTCTCACTCACTCCCTTGCCTGTTAAGATAGTTGCTTCAGTTACATCGCCCTGCATTTTTGACATTTATATTTCACCCCTTCTCGCCCCCCATTCCTATTGGGGCTGAACTTGGACTTAAAGGGCATCGGGGGTGTCACTATTCATCTCAGTGACTTCGAAAATTATGGATTAGGCACTATTAGCTATCATTTTTGAAATTTTATTTTCCACCCCTTCTCAACATATCCCCCTTTCCTATTGGGGCTGAAATTGGACTTAAAGGGCATCGGGAGTGTCACAATTCATCTCAGCAAACTCAAAAACTATGGATTAGATATTAGTGTCTAATCCATAGTTTTCAGTTAATTTTACATGTCACTCCCTTCCCACCCCTCCTCACCCCGCCCTTCCTATTGGGGCTGAACTTGGACTTAAAGGGCATAGGGAGTGTCACTGTTCATCTCAGCGACTTCGAAAACTTGTTGTTTTCAGTTATTTTACATGTCACCCCCCTTTCCCACAGACCCGCCTCCGGTGGCAGTGATGTCTTACCACCACAGTATTCTTTTCCAAATTGTATGCTATATGTATACCAAGACTGGTTGAAATTGCTCACTGCATTTCAGAGTTATGCTGGCACATACACACATGCACACACATACAGTATTATATATATAGATATATATATACACACACACACACACACACACATATATATATATATATATATATATATATATATATATATATATATATATATATATATATATATATATATACTTTATATATAATATATATGTGTGTGTGTATCATAAATTTAATTACCTGGTTACAGGACTGTTACCTTAGTCCTACAAATATAAAGGACATGCCTTGAGAACTTGTTTCGTGTGAATGACTTTACGATTTCAAGTACATACATATATATATAATATGTATGCATAAATATGTATATATACGAGTATATATATCTGTATGTCAGTTACTTGTGTATCAATCCGATTACTTATTTACTTTTTATGTACTCGAAATCATAAAATCAAGGCATGTCCTTCAAGGATAACCAGCAATTATTCTCTTTCATTGCTGACCGTCCTGTTCTCCGAAGCGTCACTGGGCATGTCTTTATTCTTTAAGCTTAATCTGACAACGATTTTCCCAAAGGAAAAACTGGCGCTACTAAAAGGCAAAAGGTCATACTGTGTAGACTTTTACCGAAAACATCCGACCACGTTTTGATAAGACTTGGAGAAAGGATATGTCGCCATCGCCGAAACTCTTAAGTCTATATCTGACGACAATCTATATGGATAAAACTAAAAGGTCACGCTGCCATGTATACAGCTCTATCTTTATCTTTTTAAGTGCTTCGTAACTTGCAAAGAGCCACTTTGCTTTTCGACGAGGAAACGTGCGCTACTTTGTAAAGGACGATTACGCGCATAAAGAGCTAGGGGAACTTTAAAATTTGACGGTCCGGTCCAATTCATAATAAACTATTATTATCACCGTAGGAGGGTAGTGCCGTCAGTGCACCTCATGTGGTGCACCGTAGGCGTTACTTTGCAGCGTTCATTCGGCCCCTAGGTGCAGCCCCTTCCATTCCTTTAACTGTACCTCCGTTCATATTCTCTTTCTTCCATCTTACTTTCCACCCTCTCCAAATAATTGAGTCAATGTGCAACTGCAAGGCTTTCCTCCTGCTACACCTTTCAAACCTTTTTAGCGTAAATTTCCGTTTCAGCGCTGAAAGACCTCATAGGTCACAGCTCTTGGCCTTTGGCCTAAATTCTGTATTCTATAAAAAACCGCCGTCTTTAGCAAAAGAAAAATCCAAACTTTGTTTAACGCAAGTGGTGAGCTGGAGTAATCATAGTCGCCACAGGAAACAAAATTCATTTCGTACTTTCTTCACAGTTTAAGACTGATTTGTTATTGACAGCATCACTCAACAGAGCGCCTTCAGCATGTCCTGTAGATGTGCCATAGTGCTCGTGGCCTCTTGTGGCGTCCTTGCTGCCCCAGCAGCCTCGCTGTCTGACTTTTTTTATTTTTAATAGTTTCCTTTGGCCTTTTCTCAGTTAGCTGTCCAACTTCTTCAACTATCCCTTTTTCATCTTGCGCAGATTTTCGGCTCTCATCTGAGAACGTTTAATTCGGGCCTGTCGCCTGAAGGTCTCAAGGTATGGATCACTGGTTTGGTTAAAGTAATGATACTCATAAAAGTTTTCCAGTACGTAATATGTAGGCCGTCATATGACTATAATTCTGACAATGACACTGATGCTAGTACTGAAATCTGGGTTGTTCAACAGTGCCATTAACATTCTCAAATATTCACTAACTTTTATGGTTATTTTCACGATTCTTGAACTTCAGGAGAACGCAAAAGTCTGTTACAAGCGAATGAGTTGCTTGCTGGATTCTGTGCCAACAAATCAATCATTTTTTGAGAGTTTAAATGCCATCTTTCTTAGGAATATCTTCCATGTTTATATGCACTAGCATAGGTGAGATTGCTTCATATCTCGAATTCTCTTGCATCGCAATGTTGGAAGGCTTCAACATGCATTTCTTTTAGACTTTCCTCTACCATTTCACTGCTTGTCAGTCTAAAGTTGGTTTGTACTGCTTGACTGCAGAGCCCAGCATCCTTATTCTGCTGGTGTCCTGCGGTATCCTAATACTTTGGTAAAAGGAATTTTTACGGCCTTTTCCTCTAAATCTGTGAAACAGCCTTCGTCCATTGTTGTGGGTGAGGAACTGAATTGCTCCTCGTGAGGGGCTAAGTTCATTTCGTCCAGTGAGAGACGTAGTATCAGCAAACGATACGTATGCAGAGCTCCCAAAAGTGTTGAATCACATAGTGAAGTAACCCCTGCCACTAGCACTACTCTTAAACATCAGATGATCAGCGTAACGAACTATATCAACATCTATAAATCACATACTCATTCACAAAAAACAGGTTAGCCCTTCTAAATCGTACACAAGCGTAGGCCAGTAGTGATGTAAGAGTGGCCTTAACGATGGTGTCATTTAAGAGAGACTGAAATGCTTCCCCAAGGCATCCTGTTCTATTTCCATGTTTTTCTTAGTTTTTTCTCTGCCGTTTTTATCAACGTATCTATTAATTGTCCTAGTTAAATTGCCTGTCAATATCTATTTGATATATTCATCCGTACATTATCCAGTTTCCCCTCGTTGTGAATGTGTCTATAATAATAATAATAATAATAATAATAATAATAATAATAATAATAATAATAATAATAATAATAATAATAATCAGAGGCTTAAAGCCAAAGCACATAAGATCCAACGGTACACAAATAGGAATAAAGAATACCATCAGCACAAACTCTTCGGAAACAACCAGAAAATACTATACAGCCAACTAAGAGAGGAAGACAACCACCAGGAAACTCCTGAAGCCGAACCAAGTAAGAGACTCTGGGAAAACACATGGAGCAATCCAGTATCACACAACAAACATGCAACATGGCTCCAGGAAATCAAGGCAGAAGAAATGGGGAGAATAAAACATAAATTCACCGAGACCACGACAGACAGTCAGACACCAACTAAAGAAAATGCCCAACTGGAAAGCCCCAGGTCCCGACGAAGTCCATGGATCCTGGCTCAAAAACTTCAAGGCCCTACACCCACGAATAGCAGAACAACTCCAGCATTGTATCACAAACCGCCTTGCGCCCAAATGGATGACCACAGGGAGAACATCGTTAGTACAGAACGACAAGAACAAGGGAAATATAACAAGTAACTACAGGCCTATCACCTGCCTACCAATAATGTGGAAGTTACTAACAGGTATCATCAGTGAAAGGCTATACAGCTACCTAGATGATACAAACACCATCCCCCACCAACAGAAAGGCTGCAGCAGGAAGTGTAGGGGCACAAAAGATCAGCTCCTGTTAGACAAAATGGTCATGAAGAACAGTAAGAGAAGGAGAACCAACCTACGCATGGCATGGATTGACTACAAGAAAGCCTTCGACATGATACCGCACACGTCGCTAATAGCATGTCTGAAAATATATGGGGCAGGGGAAAACACCACCAGCTTCCTAAAAAATACAATGCACAACTGGAATACTGTACTTACAAACTCTGTGATACGACTAACAGAGGTTAACATCAGACACCCTAATCCAGACTGAAAGGATTGTATCTGGGGTCATCAGGATGGAGTCTGGTATAGAAAAATGCGCCTTGGTCAACATACAAAAAGGCAAAGTAACAAGGACTGAAGGGATAAAGCTACCAGACGGGAATAGTATCAAACACATAGATGAGACAGGATACAAATACCTGGGAATACTAGAAGGAAGTGCAATGTGAAAGACGAGACCATAAACCACATAGCAAACGAATGTCCGGCGCTTGCACAGAACCAGTACAAAAAGAGGCATGATTCAGTAGCAAAAGCCCTCCACTGGAGTCTGTGCAAGAAACACCAGCTAGCCTGCAGTAATAAGTGGTTACGAACACCAACCTGGGGGAGTGACAGAAAACGATCAGGCAAAGATCCTCTGGGACTATGGTATCAGAACAGGTAGGGTGATACGTGCCAATAGACCAGACGTGACGTTGATTGATAAAATCAAGAAGAAAGTATCACTCATTGATGTGGCAATACCATGGGACACCAGAGTAGATGAGAAAGAAAGAGAAAAAATTGATAAGTATCAAGACCTGAAAATCGAAATAAGAAGGATATGGGGATATGCCAGTGGAAATTGTACCCATCATCATAGGAACACAATGCACGGTCCCAAGGTCCCTGAAAAGGAATCTGGAAAAACTAGATACCAAAGTAGCTCCAGGACTCATGCAGAAGAGTGTGCTACTAGAAACAGCGCACATAGTGAGAAAAGTGATGGACTCCCATAGAAGCAGTATGCAACCCAAAATCCCCCACTATAAAAACCACCCAGTCGAATAGTAGGATGACTGTGATAGACAAAAAATAAAAAAAAAATATAATAATAATAATACTGGGTAGAACTTGTGGCCTAGTGCTTTACTTAAGCGAGGAGCCTTGCTGACAAGGAATCTTCAAAAACTTCGACAGTTTAAGTGTTGTGAGGGTATCAAAATAAATGAGCCATTTGAACTATTGAATCAGATGAAATCAAGACAACAAAGTCTCCATATTTAGTGTAATCATCCAAAACTATCCGCGCTTTTGAAGCCTTCCAATGTTGTTTGTAACTTTACCTTTTACCAATATGGGCACTTGTTTTTGTTTTCTATCTAACAACCTTTGTTGTGAAAAGCATGTTTGACGTTTTCTCCATTTTTTGGTCGTAAGTGATAACGACTTTCTGTAGAAGTCGGAAGGCGTCTTCAATAAAGCATGACATTAACAAAGATATTGACAATTATTGCAAGTTTCAGGTTCCCACGAGATGTAATCCTTGCGTTGTTGATAATAATAATAATAATAATAATAATAATAATAATAATAATAATAATAATAATAATAATCATAATCATCATCATCATCATCATCATCATCATCATCAACACATGATGAACAATCACGGTATAAAATATGTAGGAAAAAAATATCTACATAGAGGAGTGTTGAAAGTGTTAGTAAGTATTACGACAATATAGAGTAGGTCGCGATAAAACTAATCAGTGTGTGTGATTTTAGACATTTAGAAATATATATTAACGAAGGAGTCTGCCGACAGAAAAGAAAGTGTTAAAGGTATACACATTAGCCTGATTTGTATTAAATCTTAGAAGCCTCTGTAGGGGGATAGCGCTGTCAGCGAACCTCACGCGGTGCACTGCAGGCATCACTTAAGGTTCTTTGCAACGTCCCTCAACGTCCGTTTGGCCCCATAGGTGCAACCTCTTTCATTTCCTTTTGCTGTAGCCTACCTCCGTTCATGTTCTCTTTCTTCCATCTTACTTTCCATCATCTCCTAATCATCGTTGCATAGTGGAACTGCTAGGTTTTCCTCCTGTTACACCTTTACTCTTACTCTCGATTTCCCTTTCAGCGCTGAATGACCTCATAGTATGTAGCGCTTGGCCTCTGGCCTAAATTTCATATACCATCCCAGTATACAAAATCTTAATCATAGGCCTAACTTAAAAATCCTTCAGTAATTTAAGGAAAATATTGTGTTCTGTTAAGCGCACATCTCCGTTCCCTACAAAGATTCTAGATTCTCTAGACCTTGGCCTTCATCAAAGGCTTAGTCTCAGCGCGCTGTATCCTTCCACTACTATATTGCCTTGCGCATGCGATATATATAAACCACATTTTACATACTTCACACTTCCTCTGGCGCTCTCTTTGCAAAACATGCTCTGTTCCGGTTGTGCACGGTTCGCCTGGGTTTATTACTACCATATTTAAAAAAAAAAAAAAAATCACCGGATCAGTATTATTACGCCAGCAACATCCAAGGGCAAACATCAGTGCCAGACGTAACACTTGTAAATGCTACGTGTAACGCATTAGTTTTTCCCCAGTGTTACTTCCAACAAAGTACAGTAAACGCAAAACCCATCTTCATATTCCATTTAGCCATCAGTATCATTATACGCATAATATCATCGTACAGTCGGCAAGCCTGGTCCTGCAGGAATAATCATAAAAAAATAGAATTAATAAAAAAACAAAGATTTCAGATCCTCTAACACTTTAATACGAAGAAAACAGAAAAAATGCGGAATGTGCAGAGTTTAGGATACGAAATATTGGGTAGTTAAAGAACATAAAAAGAGGTTTGAATACTCAGAAAATAAGATCTGTCTTGTGGGGGGGGGGGGGTGATAGTGGGTGGCAGGGCCGGATTAAAGGGAGGGCAACAGGGGCTATAGCCCCAGGGCCCCCACAAAAAGTGGCCCCCACAGAAAGAGGTGATTTCCATGACCCATTATACATTTTTTCACTTTTTGGGTTTTCATTTTCTTTTTACCACCTCAGTGACCTTTTGTTTTCTGTTATCTTTTCATTTTTAATCCCCTCTTTTTAATTTCTTTCCTCACTTTATCTTGTATTTTCTTTCCCTTAAATAAAAAAAACGTATTGGTAAAGATATATCACTTTGTTCATGTTATCTATTATTCTATTAGACCACTAGTTAGGCTAATAGAACTATTGTACTGACAATTGTTTACAAGTTTAGAATTACATAAATTGAAAGGAGTAACTGCTATTTTAATTAAGAAAGCAGAAGGAGAGTAAGAAGTAGTCTCTTTAATCTTCTTCTTCTTCTTCTTCTTCTTCTTCTTCTTCTTCTTCTTCTTCTTCTTCTTCTTCTTTTTTTTTTTTTAACGTGAAAGTTGAAAATTCGTAGAGAAATACACTGTCAGCTTACGCTATGCGTAGTGCTTTTGTTTATTGTTATTTCTTGTTGTCAGTCGAGCAGGGTTGCCAAATGTGGCTAATTTGCGAAGAATGAGGTTAAAAATATTTCCCGGAAATTAGCCACCTTTTTTTTTTTTGCTAATTATGGCTAAATTACTGACCTGATGAATTTAACATGATGTATATATATACATAACTTCAACTTTAACATAAAACAAAGAATAAATCGTTTGGAGCCAAATTTGAAATGTGTCTAAAGGATGCAAAATTGCCTGCAGAAGATGAGGAAACAATAGGCTAAAAGGAAGATGTCTACAATTTCTAATTGAAGCGAATAGCCAGTTAGATAAACGACTTGATGATAATTCTGTCATAGTAACAACTCTCGGATTGTTTCAACCACAAAAATGTTTGTCTCAACTAAGAATAGCATACAAGGGTTTTCCTAAATTATTTCATGACTTTGTAAAAGATGAAGAAACAGCAAAGTTATGTTCTCAGTATGAAAAGTTACTGTTTGTCAACTGGGATAAGGAATTTAACGGTGAAATTCCCACCAAAACTGTTGAGTTTTGGGCAGCTGTGGTTAAATATGAGAATGCTTTAGGAGAACATTGCTTCGGAGAACTTGCTCAGATTGTTTTATATATTTTTTTCAATTCCAATAAGCAATGCATTTATTGAACGAATATTTTCTTTCGTGACAAACTCCAAGAGAAAACAACGAAATAAATCAAATGTTAGAACGCTGGAATCTATTTTGCAGATAAAGTCTCACTTATTTAACAATAACGCCAGACATGTTTAAACTGTTTAACAGTAGGTCCTAATATGTGCCAGTCTTCTTCACCGAGCCTTCCACCTCCAAGCACAAATAGCAACAATGAAAACTTGAACTTAACAACGAGGTCGAGGAGCAGTTTGAAGACATTGTTGCCACGGGCTTGTAATAAAAGGTGAGTGTTTTTCACTCACATTTTAAATGTATGTTTTTACTTTGTGCTTACCGTAAACAAAAAATGTATTTTTTTAAAGTGGCTAAAAATGGCTATTTTTTTATTACCATAATGGCTAGTTTTGTCTAAAAGCATCTGGCAACCCTGCAGTCGAGTCCAATATTTGGTGCCGTGTCCAGTGATTACAAAGGCGTGTGAAGTTGAATTGTATTTTGTGAAATTGTTTCAAATAACAATAACGTTCTTTGTCCTGTCTGGTGTCCACGCTGACTCCGGTGTTTCAAAGTAAGTTATATAGAATTTCGCTTGTTTAATTAACTTACTTTGGCTGTCTTTTGGGGGGTTGCAGTGGCATTATGGTAGGCTAATAGGTCTACTGGAACTTTTTAGCATAGCCTGCTCAATTTCGATTAATATTTCCAATTTTCCCCTTGTTTTTCCATTGATTTCCTGTTGACATACATTTATAGGTGTCGGAAATTCGTTTTATCTTAAAAAGTAGTTATTGCTGGAGGCAAATGGAAATGATACCTGATCACAATAATAAGCAGCAGTCCACAATATATTTAACTTCAGCTGTTCCAAAAGTTGCTATAACTTCATTATATGATGTACTACTACTACTACTACTACTACTACTACTACAGTTAATAATAATAATAATAATAATATGGTATATAAATAGGGGTAATTCTAAGCCGGCTGTCCGCGGTGAGCTAGACTATGGCAATTGACGTTTTCCTATGTTATGTTACTTGCTTTACAAGAATTTAAAGTAATATTTTGTCGGCCGGCTGTAACTAAGCAGTCATTGACCTTTGAAGACTACGCGGCTTGAATTGCCTAAGGCAGGTAGGTCTAAGCCAGCATTCCACGGCAATCACCCCACCCCTCCATAGCTAATACGGCAAAATTGTAAACAGGAAACACCCCTAAAAATACCAACATAACGTACCCTAGAGGTGTTTACTGGTTACAATTTTGCCGTATTAGCTATGGAGGAGGGGGGGGGGCGGGCTTGGCGTGGAATGCCGGCTTAGACCTACCCTGCGTTAGGTAATTCATGTCGTGTAGTCTTCAAAGGTCAGTTACAGTTTAGTTACAACCGGCCGACAAAATGTTACTTTAAATTCTTGTAAAGCAAGTAAAATAACATAGAAAAACGCCAATTGCCACAGTCTAGCTCACTACGGACAGCCGGCTTAGAATTACCTAAATAGGTTGTTGGGGATGCGACCAACATTATCGCAAAAGGAGGAGGGGGGGCCATTGATTGGCGAGGTATGACTTTTTGACATAGTAGGTGGTAAGATGCAATTTCAGTCCTTTATTCCTTTATTCAACAGTAAGCGAATATAATTTTTTCCCATCCCACACTGAAAGGGCAAAAAATGTGGGTAATTCTATATATTAGCTCCGTGCCTGTTTTTACCTTTTCAACTGGTTTTTTCTACACTTTTAGGGGTTCTGATACTGGCGGTGCATCTGTTTGTTGTTGGCCAAATGGAATGTCCCTTCGCTGTGTTTAGTACTGGCCTGGGGAGGGGGGGGGCGTGGTTGGGTACCCATACGTTAACAAGTTTTGCACTTGCCAGATGGGATATGAACCGTTCGAAACAGACGCACCCGTGCTCTGTCTTGTGAAGATCGCGTAGGGAAACCCCTTGTTGGATGGACTTCAGGGCTTAATTATAGGTTAATTACACTCGAGCACCAAAAATTAAAGGTAAATTCATAATTAGCAACCAAAAAACTGTAGAAAAAGTTAAGTTAGAAGGCAGTCGCCGCCGCGGAGCTACTATATAGTTCTACCAAAACATGAAATGCAAGGGATATGAGCCAAAAATTAACTAACCTAACCTTGTCACTGAATTGGCTAGTTTTGCCCCCACGCCCCCCTTAGTAATTTGTATGTGCACTAACCTAACCATGAACACTGACCTAACCTCCTAACTTGTCACTGAATTGGTTATTTCCTAGATGGGCTTCGCCCTCCATGCCCCCCTTATATCAGTGGGGGCTTCACCACCCAAACCACCCTTTGTGATCTTTACACCCCCTTAATTTTTTTTCCTCGCCAGGTGGTCTGCTCCTGACCCCCTTAGGAGGCTGTAAATTATAGAAAATTGACGGCATTGCCTGGAAGACAGTCTGTCGGACTGTCAAGACCTCCTGGAAAAAGATGAGTGACAGACATAAAACTCCTCGTATATATGAAAGTGGTGCAAAGAAATGCAAAATGTCTCAAGCATGTGATAAAAAAAATCTTGAAGCAATGTCAGAAGTACCCCTAATAAGCACCTACATCGACCTTGCTGCCATAAAACAGCCTGTTGAAAATGCTTCAGAGCTGTCAGAAGAGGCATCAACAAGTAAATTAATTACAGAAACTGAAACACCATCTTCAGAAAAGGCAGAGCCTTTGGACATATCTTCAAGTAGCTCTACACCAGTGTATGAAGTCAACACATTTTTCCAGGGTGAACATGAACATAAGGGCGTACAGGAACATGAGGAAGATGTTGCTATGGAAAAGGTCAGTATGAAAAATCAAGGTTTTGAGAATGATATTGGTTTATAGCCTGAGTCACCTACAGAAGAAATTATAGCTTTTTGGGCAACGAAGGGATCAAGTGAATTACAACATTGTGATGAACAGTTAGTGATAAAGCTTCAAAACTCCAAGATCAGGTGAAAGGGAAGAGTGGAATTCATTACTCACGTAAATGTTCACAAAGTTTGTTTCAGAGGAAAACACTGAATAATGAAATAATTAATCATTCATGGCTCTGTTTCTCTCCAACAACTGGCAAAGTTTATTGTTTTCCCTGTAAGCTTGTTAATTCAGGATCTGAAAAGGGCAAATTAGCCACTGATGGATTTTGTGACTGGAAGCATGGAAATGACAGGATAGCTGATCAGGAGAAATCAAAGTGCCATCTAGAATCCATCATTACTGTAGCCAAACTAGGGAAAGAAAATGGCAGAATAGATCAAGAATTATCAAAGCAAGTAGCTCAGTTACAAGAATACTGGTGTAAACTTCTTACACGTATTGTAGGTACAATTAAATTTGTCGCTGAGCGAGGACTAGCATTCAGAGGCACAGATGAACTGATTGGTTCTCCATCAAGTGGGAATTTTCTTGGTATACTGGAACTCCTATCAGAGTATAAAGTCCCCGCTAAGCGGGTTTTCTATGGTGAACCGCCCGTTTTCTACGGTAACACTCCTACGAGATTGGGTCAAGCAAAAATAGCCACATTTTATCTATGTAAATACGTATCTACTGCTAATTCATTTGCACCTGTTTTCTTTGCACATGTGTTAGAATATTGTTGTGTCAATTCTTGTTAACTTTTATGTTACTTGTATTTACCTAATATAATTAACACCGAGAGTAATTGACCTCTGGTCACCTGTATTCTATTGTATTCCTCTGTGTGACATCCGCACGCCACCTCATAAGCGGCCTGCGTTCTGAATAAACTAGCAGTACATGTCCACCTGCTCATTATTTAGCACCTCTTACAGTGGTGACCCCGGAGTGGTTCCCGGAGCCATTAGTGGACTCATACGGTGACCTAGTCTTGGCTCCATGAACTACTCCCCGCCCCTAATGGACTAAACACAGTGCTTTAACAAAGCGTTCGGGCAGTGCTGACTCTCGTCGGCAGATCACCAGCGTCATTAGCGGACACACACGGCGCGTTCCCAAGTGCGTATTGACGCGAGTAACCCACTCCCAGTAAGAGGGCAATAGTGAGTATGGATGAGGACATTCCCTCCCAAATACAGTTAACCGCAAACTTCATGGATGCGGACATCTCCCTCGCGGACAACCCGCCCGCACCCTTCCCCATGCCTAGGCTTGCACGCTCCTCCACGCTGATACCCGCTCCCCGCACGCTGCCTGTCCTGATGAAACAAACAAGGTCCGCCCGCGCCATAAAGCTGCCGCCCTTCACACAAAGCAACCCGTCATCATGGCTCTACAGGGTCGAGGGGCAGTTCAAGTTGGCAGGACTCACCGATGAGGTCCTGCAGGCAGACACCGTGATCAACGCCCTTCTGGAAGAAGTCTACAGGAAGCTCGTCCCATGGGTGTCTGCCGCACGTCCCATCACCTACCCAAAACTGAAGGCCTCTCTCGTCGAGACCTGCTCCCTGCCGGTCTCCGAGAGGGCCACCCGCGCCCTTGATCTTGTGAACAACCTTCGACACGACCAGAACATCCTAGAGACTTGGGACAGCGGCAGGCAGTCGGAGATAAGCCTGTCACGGGAGATCCTCCCCCATCAGCTCCTCCCAGAGGTCCGGACCCAGATCCTTGAGCCTTATACAATGCCGCTCGAGGACCTACTCAAGACGGCGCAGCAACTGATGGACTCCACAAGGGCAGCGAAGCCGGCATCCATGTCCACACACCCCATCAGCTCCCTCCAGCCGGAGGAAAGCGCGGAGGAGGAGATAAGCGCCATCACCAGGCGGCGGCCAACCTGCCACCACAAGAAGCATCCACCGGGGCCTTGCTACTACCACCAGCGGTACGGCAAAGACGCCCGGAACTGCCAATCCCCCTGCTCGTTCGCCCATCCAAAAAACGGGGGAGGCGGCAGCCAACAGAACAGGCCGCCCTGGCAGAAGAGGAACCCAGGAGCCCAAAACCAGTAGGTTTCTACGTCCGCGACACCATCTCCGGCAGGATGATGCTGGTTGACACTGGGGCTGTCCGATCAGTGTTCCCGCCATCCAGAGAGGACCGCAAACACCCGCCGGACCCGACTGCCTTCCTGATGGCCGCCAATGGGTCCCCCATCCTCTCCTACGGCATCAGGCTCCTGTCGGTCTAGCGGCCGGAGGTACAGCTGGAGCTTCATAGTCGCGGACATAAGGACCTCACTCCTGGGCGGGGACTTCCTCGCCCACTTCGGTCTGGCAATCGACGTCGGTCGCAAACGCCTATTGGACACCAACTCCTGCCAGTCCCTCCCCCTGGCGACGGGCCCCAGCGTGCCCGCCATCTACTCCGTCATCCTGCACTAATACGCCCAGCTGCTGAAGGAGTTCCCCGATGTCTTCAAGCCCGAACTGCGTCAACGCACGCAAAGTTCCGGAGGCTTCCCCTTGGCACCTTCAGGAGGCCAAAGACACTTTCACCGAGATGGAGTGGATGGGCATATGCAGGAAGGCCCCCAGCCCGTGGGCCTCTCCCCTCCACATGGTGCAGAAACCGGATGGCTCCTGAAGACCCTGCAGCGACTACAGGCGGCTCAACCTCGCAACTGTACCAGACCATTACCCTCTTCCAAACATGCAAGATCTCACGGCCTCTTTTCACAGGGCCAAAATATTTTCTAAACTAGACCTTTCTAAAGTCCTACTTTCAGGTACCAGTTGCTCCAGAGGACATCCCCAAAAGCGCCATCATCATGCCCTTCGGGTCCTACGTCTTCGCCTTCTCCACCTTTGGCCTGAGGAAAGCAGGGGCAACCTTCCAGAGACTGATGGACAGCATCCTGGGGGACCTGAACTTCTGCGTCTGTTATATAGATGACATTCTAATTTTTTCCAGATCCCCTAAAGAACACCTGCGGCACATCCGAAAGGCCCTGCAGCGCCTGCAGGAGAACGGCCTCGTTGTCAGGTTTGATAAGTGCACCTTCGGCGTCGAAAGAGTTGACCTCCTGGGCCACGAGATATCCCCGGGGGGCGTCCGTCCACTCGCATCGAAGGTCGCAGCCGTCACCAGGTTCCCCACCCCTACCACCATCAAGGCCGTACAAGAATTCCTCGGGATGGTCAACTACTACAGGAGGTTCATCCCCTGGGTTGCGCACACCATGGCCCCCCTGACGGAGATCCTGAAGGGCCACCTGAAATCCTTAGTTTGGGGACCCGACCAGCAACAGGCCTTTTCCTTGACGAAGGCCGCCCTCGCCGAGGAAACCGCCTTGGCCCACCAGGATCCCAACGCCCCCCTTCAGCTGACGACAGATGCCAGCAACGCCGCCTGGGGGCTGTCCTGGAGCAGGTTGTCGCCGGAGCCCCCCAGCCCATTGCCTTCTTCAGCAAGTTCAGCCCCACGGAGTCCCGCTACAGCACCTTCGACAGGGAACTCTGTGCAGTGTATCAGGCGGTATGTCACTTCAAGTTCCTCCTGGAGGGTACGCCCTTCACAGTCTGGACGGACCACCAGCTGCTGGTCCATGCCTTCACAAAGCAGGGGGACGCATGGTCTTCCAGGCAGCAGCGGCATCTCTCGGCCATCGCGGAGTTCACCTGCACGATCAAGTACCTCCCCGGCAGGAAGAACCGTGTAGCGGATGCCCTCTCCAGGATTGAGCTCACCACAGTACAGCTCGGGATCGACTACGAGGACCTTGCCCGAGAGCAGACCGCCGACCCAGAGACTCCAGTCTAATGCACCGCCATCACGTCGCTCAAGTGGAAGGAGATGTCCCTCGCCCCTGTGGGGGCCAACACTGCTGAGCGACATAAGCACCGACCAACCCGGCCCCCTGGTTCCCGCCTCCCGCCGCCGTCTGGTGTTCGATGTCATCCATGGGCTGTCCCACCCCTCCAGCAGGACGATGGCCAAGCTGTTGGCAGAGAAGTTCGTCTGGTACGGTATGCGGAAGGACGTGACAGCCTGGGTGAGACAGTACATCCGTTGCCAGACCAGCAAGTTAGGGGGGCACACCGAGACGGGGGTTGGGCGAGTTTCCCCAGCCAGGGAGGTGGTTTGGACACATCCACGTAGATGTGGTAGGCCCCCTTCCCCCATCAGACGGGGCCAGATATCTCCTGATGATCGTCGACTGCTCCACCAGGTGGCCTGAAGCAATGCCCATGCAGGAAGCCACCGCCAGTGCGTGCACCGAGGCTCTCCTCTCCAGCTGGATCAGCCGGTTTGGTGTCCTGGACCACATAACCACCGACAGGGACCCTGCCTTCCTGTCTGAGCTGTGGTCCGCCCTGGCACGCCTGCTGGGGACCTCTCACCACACCACCACCGCCTACAACCCCGCAGCCAACGGATTGGTGGAGAGATTCCACAGGTCCCTGAAGGCATCCCTCATGGCCCGCTGCACTGCCGAGGATTGGAAGTACCAGCTGCCTTGGGTCCTCCTCGGGCTGAGGACCGCTCCCAGAGCCAGCGGCGACCCGTCCGCAGCAGAGAAAGTCTACAGGGAGCCCCTCATAGTCCCGGGCAAACTCATCACTGGAGATCGCCACAACCTGACAGTCCAGAGGCTCCGCGACATAGTCGGGAAGTTCACCCCCTGCCAGCGGACGTACACCAATAGGTCGACACCTTTCACGCCTCCCGGCCTGTCCTCCACCACCCACGTCTTCGTCAGGAACAACACCGTCCCCCCTCCACTAACCAGGCCCTACAGGGGGTCCTTCCGCATGCTCAAGCGGAACACCTAAGCATTCCGACTGGCCCTGCACGGGAAGGATGACTGGGTCTCTGTTGACTTTCTCAAGCCCACCCTGTTGGAGGAAGCCGTCGACGATACCACACAGCGCCCTTCGCAAGAACCGTCTCCTCTGCAGCCAGCCCAGCCCAAAAGAAAGTCGCGTGGACACCCACGGAAGCACCCAGACAGCGCCACAGCCAGCCGCTCCCGCTCACACCGCACCCCCCAGCTGACTTCATGGAGCCGCAGCATTCTCCAGCGACCCAGCAGATACATAGTTTAATCAGACGTTACCCATGTCTTGGGGGGGGGGGGAGTATTGTAAAGTCCCTGCTAAGTGGGTTTTCTATGGTGAACCGCCCGTTTTCTACGGTAACGCTCCTACGAGATTGGGTCAAGCAAAAATAGCCACATTTTATCTATGTAAATACGTATCTACTACTAATTCATTTGTACCTGTTTTCTTTGCACATGTGTTAGAATATTGTTGTGTCAATTCTTGTTAACTTTTATGTTACTTGTATTTACCTATTATAATTAACACCGAGAGTAATTGACCTCGGGTCACCTGTATTCTGTTGTATTCCTCTGTGTGCCGTCTGCACGCCGCCTTATAAGCAGCCAGCATTCTGAATAAACTAGCAGTACATGTCCACCTGCTCATTATTTAGCACCTCTTACAAGAGTATGATCCATTTCTTGCAACTCATATCAAACTGCATGCAAATAAAGGACGAGGTCACACAAATTATCTCTCCTCTACAATTTGTGAAGAAGTAATTGGAATAATGAGCGAACATGTACTGCAAGAAATAATATCAAGACTCAAGAAGTCAAAATGTTATTCTATTTCTCTTGACTCAACCCCAGATGAGGGTCACATTGATCAACTAACTTTAGTCATACGCTATATGGAAGACACATTGCCAAAAGAAAGGTTCCTGACATTCATGGACAATCGAGGTCACAATGGTTCTGATATGGCCACAGCCCTGTTTCAGTTTTTAGAGGGCCACAATATTGATCTCAGAGATTGCAGAGGGCAGTCTTATGATAATGCTGGTAATATGAGCGGGAAGTATAAAGGAATGCAAGCCCTCATCAAAGACAAGAATCCATTATCAGAGTTTGTGCCATGCTTTAGACATTCCCTTAATTTAGTGGGAAATGCAGCAGTTAATACGTGCTCTGCAGCTATTCACTATTTTGACTTTGTTCAACAAGTTTATTTGTTTTTCACAGCATCCACGGCACTCTATGCTATGCTCAAAGAATAATTAACAAGAGCTGATAAGCAGTTGTATGTTCCCAAGCGACTAAATGGAACTCGTTGGTCTTGCAGAGCAGGTACAACAAAGGCTATAGTGCATGGTTACAGAGAGATGAGAGAGGCTTTTTATGACATAATGACTGATGAGGAAAACAAGGCTGTGGCTCGGAATGAAGCATGTAATTTATATGAAAAAATGGGTAAATTAGAAATAGCCATTTATGCTACATTTTGGAATGACATCCTAGAAAGATTCAGTGCAACAAACCATATTCTACAAAATCCTAAAATGGTTCTCAGTACTGCAGTGAAAGCACTCAAATCTTTGAAAACATTTATTGAAACAAAGAGAGAAAAATATGTGGAATATGAAGTAGCTGGAATCAGACTGTCTGGAACAGAAGAGTATACTGAAGTTAGCCATTGTGTGAGGAACGTGCGTCTTAATCCACTTGATTTTGGTAAAGCAGAGGATGCCCAGATGAGTCCCAAGGTAAAGTTTCGTGCAAACAGTTTCCTTCCAGTTATTGACCAAATTGTCCAATCTCTGAGTGACAGAATAGCTGCTTATGATGTTGTATGTGAGCGCTTTGGATTCCTCAATCGCCTAGAAGATATGGATGCTGATGAGATCAATTCAACCGCAGCTAGTCTTGTGAGTTTTTACAAAGGTGACCTAGAGCCCAGTCTCAAAGATGAACTCGTTCATTCTGTTGAATTGGTAAAACTCGACAGAAAAGACAATGAAAAAATTCCAAAAGAACTCTACTTCTAAAAAATTCTCCTTGACAGTGGCTTACAGGCAACTTTTCGTAATGTTGAAATTTTGTTGAGAATCTATTTAGTATTAATGGTGTCCAATTGTAGTGGTGAAAGGTCATTTTCTAAGATGAAAATAATAAAAAACCGACTGAGAACGTCAGTGAGCCAGAGTCGTCATTCAGGGTTGGCTATAATGAGTATTGAAAGTGATATTCTTCGGGAAATAGATTTTCAGACAATAATTACAACTCTTGCGTGTCAGAAAGTACGTAAACCTGCTCTGTTCCTGTAAATTAGTTAAATAATAATAATGTAGAAGCTTCCTTGGTGTTTCCTTAGCTACGGTTAAATAAAAAGTATATCTTAGTTTAACCAGACCACTGAGCTGGTTAACAGCTCTCCTAGGGCTGGCCCGAAGGATTAGACTTATTTTACATTGCTAAGAACCAATTGGTTACCTAGCAACTGGACCTACAGCTTATTGTGGAATCCGAACCACATTATATCGAGAAATGAATTTCTATCACCAGCAGTAAATTCCCCTAATCCTTCACTGGCCGGCCGGAGAATCGAACATGGGCCCAGGAGAGGAGACTATATATTCTATAATACCTACTTAAGAGTTCTTCATTTTTTGCCAGTAATAGTCCTCAGTATAACCCAGAATTGCCCAGGTGGAAAATGCTCACTGTACTCCCCCCTCCACTTCACTAAAATAATAATAATAATAAGAAGAAGAAGAAAATAAAGTAAAATAAATAAATCAACTGGATATAGGGCCCCCACAAATGATGTGCCCCGGGACCCCCACAGCTGTGGATCCGGCCCTGGTGCCTGGGTGGGGCTCCTTGATTACCCTTACGGGCTCCTGGAACTCGAGAGTATTTAGTGAATCATTATCAGTTGGGAGAGTAAGGCCATCCCACCGTTATTATTAATTCAGTATTTCTGCCTCACTTATATATTAGGTTATCTATTTACTTTTGGCAACTGATCATCACAGAAAATGATTTGGGACGCAGAAATTTCTTTACTCAGTTTATAAAGAGTTCAATTTGAGACTGGTTTGCCGCAAAGGTCGTCTTTTATAATTGATGAATCCTGGAGAAACCGTTTCAAAACAATTGTATCGGACTCTTTTTCCCTTTGTTCATCATTCAACCACCACTACAGTTCGTGCAATTTTAGGCTCCCTCACATTAATATTTCTGCGTCCAAATCAAACCTCGGCTCTCACTCAACAGTGGTTCATGAAAAGAAAAAAGTAAGAGCACTGTACTAATGTAAGGAGGCTAATCAACAAAATCACACATGCAATAACGCTGAGATACCTTAGAGAGCTGATCTGCTTTTATTATCTTAAAGTATTTATTACAATATCTGGTTTTAATGTCGCAAATGATAAGCAGATTTGATATCTAGTGCTTTACTATAAAAAGTCAGGTGTGAAGCATTTGTACGGATATACATTGCAGATATTCGACACTGAATTCCAAATTTCAAATCATGCGATAATGGGTAACCGCTCTCTCTTCAAGTGAGAGCGGTAAATTTACATTAAAAATGCACATATTAAAGTAGGAAGTACTTTTGAGAGAATTATTTGCCTCAAAGTAGAGAACTTAAATATCTTGTCAATAAATAGAACTTGAATAAAAATGAATATCCGTTAGTTTCCGTCTTTCAGTGAACGAATAACGAGAAATATAGCGACAGATAAATTTAAATACAGTTTGTTTTACAGGTGAATAGCAATTCCTTCTCTAAATTTCATGTTAACTATTTTCACTAGATATTACCATTTTGTTGTGTTACGTTAAAACATCTGCTTCAATACAAATTTCTACTGTCGAAAACGATTTCGAGAACGCGTCACAAAGATTAACGCGTAGGCTAATTGAGGTGTGCTGGAGAACGTCTGATGGGCGTCTTCTACTCTGCGTCGTCTTCCGTTAGTGTGAACACAGCTTGCTTAGGAAAGCTTTGCCTTTCTCGCCTAACCCGTAAACCAGCTTCTGCTCACGCACATCCTCTAGACCCCCTTTCCCATAGTGGTATCTGTCGAGAGTGGAACATGAATAGGAGTTCAGCAATGTCTTCATGGGATTGAGAATGCACATACGTTACGATTCCCATATTTTTCATTTTTCACGGTATGAATGTCCGTCTCTTTGACTACGCTTAGAAATTCAGCAAAGTGCTTATGTTATGATTCATGCTTATTTTTCTTTTTATCTGAACTCATCTATATTAACCGGCTGTTTAACGTAATGTGATGATAATGATATTGTGAGCAACAGACGTGCTCCTTGTGCTTGCACTACAAGTCTTCTCATAAGTTCGCGAAGTTGGGTATGGAATGTCATTTAGATGATTCCTTGGAACTTCAGAAGTTCAAAATGGCTGCAGATTCTGTATTGTTCAGTTGGCTCACATGAATCTCATTTCACTGTATACCTGTTTTATTGTATTTGTTTTTCTTTGGCATTTCTCTAACCCATATATATATACATATATATATATTATATATATATATATATTTGTGTGTGTACAATAAAACAGTTATACAATGAAATGAGATTCATGTGAGCCATCTGAACAATACAGAATCTGCAGCCATTTTGAACTTCTGAAGTTCCAAGGAATCAACTAAATGACTTTGGTAATTCCATAACCAACTTCGCGAACTTATGAGAGGTCTTGTAGTGCAAGCACAAAGAGCACGTCTGTTGCTCACAATACCATTATCATCACCTTACGTTACACAGGCGGTTAATGATGAGTTCATAAAAAAGAGAAAAAAAGCATGAATCATGCCACAAGCACTTTGCTGTGTTTCTAAGCGTAATCAAAGACACTGACATTCATACCATGAAAAATAAAAAATTGGGGAAGTCAGGATGTCGGCGATGAAAATAGAAGAAAAATAGGACTTGGCCACGTCAGTTGTCACGACCATAGGCTGAGAACTGGGGGCTAACACCTATTATAGCCCTCCCCTCTAAAGGTAAAAGGTGTGTAATTAAATACAACACACACACACACACACACATATATATATATATATATATATATATATATATATATATATATATATATATATATATATATATATATATATATATATATATATATATATATATAATTTCTGACTCACATTGGGACCGAATCACGGTCTTTAAAATGAGGTGTCCAGGGCGTTACCAACTGGTTTACATGTCATGCCCTGCGTAGGTCAACTTGTAATGCCCTAGCCTCTCATTTGATAGAACGAACACCTGTGTAGGTCGGCTGGTAATGCCCTAGCCTAGCCTCTCATATGAAACTTTGAAAGACGGGTTCGGTCCCGATGTGAGTCAGAATTTTATTTCTGTGAACTGTGAAATACGTGCTCATGTGCTCAGTATATATATATATATATATATATATATATATATATATATATATATATATATATATATATATATATATATATATATATATATATATGGAATGTGTAAAATTTTATAAGAGGTTAAAAGGAACAGCAGGTAATGTTAGTGTTAATGAATTAAGGAGGGTAGGAAGAGGGAATCAAAACATCATTTGAGGTGCAGCTACTTATCATTAAAGATCATTTGCAGGCTTAAAGAAGTCTGATATGGCAGCAAAGAGGAAAGAAAATGAAAAACAAAATGCAGGTATTCAAAATAAGGAGAAGAAGAACTTTAGGGAGAAGAAAGTTACTGAGCAAATGGATCTAAGAATAAAAGTTGTAAATAGAGAGATGCTGTCTGAAGTTAATGCAGTTGTGGGTCGATGGAGTGGTAGTGATTAAACTGAGGCGGGAGACTGGCTTGGCGTAGTGAGTCTGAGAGTGTGAGATGGTTGAAGTTTTCATATGACGCAGTATTGCTCGGGGATAGTGAGGACAAACTGCCGAAACTAGTAAAAGAGTCTGAAAGCGTTTGCAAGTGGAACAAGTTGAGATCAAACATAAGCAATAATAAGGTGATGTTTATACGGATGGTGGAAGAGAGGAAGTGGTTAATTTGTACAAGTACCTGAGAGTAAATGTAGTGGTTGATGGTAAGCCGAAAGAAGAGGTGGGTCATAGGATAAGTGAAGCAAGAAAGGTAGCAGGGTGTGTGCAGAAGATTTGAAAGACATTTGTATTGTCGATGGAAGCTAAGGGAGGTAGGAAGAGATAATTAAGCAGCTCTTTTTTGTTGAAGCAGTGTTGACAATAGGTTGGTGAAAAGAGTTTAAAATTTGGAATTGTTAGGAGATAAGAGGGCAAAGACAAATAGAATGGGTTGCTGATAACAGATTAGTATCGAACTTTGAAACCTGAAAAAAGACACAAATTGGAGAACAAATATATTTAAAACCACATACAGTTTCAGAGCATCACTCTCCCTCTTCAGTTGGGTTTTAGTGTCCACACTGAAGAGGGAGTATGGCACTCCGACACTGTACAATATGTGTTTCTGAAGAGATTTGTTCTCCAATTCGTGGTTTATTTTTCATGAAAGAGTTGCATAAGGGGTGTAGAGTAATGTATTGGAAAGGGTGGGCTGTAACATCCGTTAAAGGTGAGAATGTGTGCCTTGCAGAAAGTAATGGTGTAGAGTGTATTAAATGGTCTGATGCACTACTACTTAGTACTCTGAATAGCTGTGTGAAACAGCTAATATTGTGGATGTCTTCTTCATCCTCGATTCATCAGTTAAAATGTACATGTGGTAGTGATCAAAGTGTTTTTCTCCTAGAGCCACGTCTTGTTTTGAGAAACACCTAAATACTGTTTTATACACACACACACACACACACACACACACACACATATATATATATATATATATATATATATATATATATATATATATATATATATATATACATACATACACACTACATATTTACAGGTGTGTGTGCGTGTATATGTGTATATATATATATATATATATATATATATATATATATATATATATATATATATATATATATATATATATATGTATGCATATATATACTGTATATATGTGTGTGTGACCCCAGCAAATCGAAACAAGTACCACATCAGTTTTTATGTAAATTCCATAAAAAAATTATGATTATTGTAGTCCCCCCTTATTATACATTTTAATGAAATCGTTTTATGTGCTTACGATAGGCTATGGAAAGCCCACAAGCTTACGATAGACTATGGAAAGCCCACAAGCCTAATTCTTTACTGGTTTTTCTTTGTCAACGACTTGGTTACGAAGTCTCAACCCCTACTCGTGTATAGTTGATGTACAATATGTCCAAAACGGGACTTACGATACTAATTGCACGTACAGAACGGCCACTTACCGAAGACTTCTTGCAAAATTCTCGTAGGTGATCTCCTTGTTTACTCTTTTTCCCCACATTTGAGCAACGATTCTGGGCTGCTTGATGCGGAATGTGAATCTCTCCTTGTCTTCCCAGCAGACGAGCTCTGGGTTGCTGGAGCTGTCTTTTAGGAGCCTCACTAGGAATTCCCAGGATTTTGGTCCACGATCTGATGAAAGAGACACAGAGAAGTCGTTATTCATAACAAAACTGTCAAGAATATATAAAAACCTTCCTTCTAGGCGTGAAGTCAATGCTAGTTGAAAGTAACCTTGAAGAATATGAGGAACAGTAACACTTTCTATACAGAAAAACTGAGGGAACTCCTGATATCGAATTGTCCATGCTGGCCTAAAGAGAGCTAAATTTTTCGACAATTTTGTTTGTTTTTGAACAAGCGGGAATAAACATGATACAATAGAAGAAATATAACGATACTATTCAATTTCACCGTTTCTTAGGATATAAATCCGAGTACTGAGAATCACCTTATGTGATGAGAAAAATATAAAGTTAAAGAAAAGAATGATATTACCCCAGAAGAAACCCTTTTAGGATAAGAGTACCAGCAAAATCTGTTCTAGACTCCCCCCCGCACCCTCGCCCCCAAAATACAGTATAATTTTGCTTACCTCGACTTCTAGTGGTACTTTGAATTCTGGTGAGCGGATCGACCATAGTTTGTACGGGAGAGAAATACTCGCAATGAATCGCCTCAGGACTCGCGTTACGTTCAGTGTCGAGATTTAGGGAACGTCTGCCTTCAGTGCAAAGTCCTAGATAGGAATAATGATATGGAGATAATCAGAGTAGCAATAGTATTAGTGATCTTAGTTGTGGTAATGACAGTTCATTGATATCATAGACGGAAAATAGCAGTAACCATCCAAATCTTTATCTTGATTCGAATTACACTTTAGCTCGAGCCAACAGGTAGAGAACAGAGAACACTGAAAATGACAGTAATATTAGTGGAAATTAATGACAAACAATTATTATGTGTTATCGTCACTAATGCTCTTTTTTTTTACTCAACTATCTGCCACTTAATGCAAGAAGAACTGTTAACTTGTAAGGACTAACAGCGGTGACGGATGTCAGGTGACTGCCAGTGGAAAAAAAATTGTATCAATTAAGGTTCGAGAACTTCAGATTAGCGGGCGTGCCCTAAGACTGAGCTAACACAGCTGTAAAAACCTGACATTGTATCACAGCAATAATAGTTGCTGTGAATCTGTCTCGGTGCCTTCTTGGACTTAACAGAATGTAAAGGTAAAACACATCTCATCAAAATCATACCCAGAATTTCAGGCTGTCCTTGGCTATTGAAAATGTGGGTGTCGCCAGTTGAAATCTCAACTCACGGACATCCTTTTCTTTGTAAAAAAGTATGAACGTCAACATACCTACTAAAATTTCTAAGTGATTCAAAACATTTGAACAATGCGAAGCCAGTCTTACTCTCAGTCCTGCAGGGAACCCGAGAACTTCGCCTGAGTCTCCGAATCGGTGAGACCGGTTGCTTCGTCTCCACGTCGTCGACCTCGTCCATTCCGTCCGAAAGCCAGACAGAACTCCGCACTGTGACGAGAACGCCGTTATTGACAACTTTCAAAACCAAGGTCTAAATCTATAGATCCATGGAACACACACAGTACATAATCGTCCATAGCTCAAATCATTATTAACCAGGCATAGCCATCCTGTCAGTTCACTAATAATGCAACCTTAACTATCTGGACGAGTACTAGTTGCAAGATTTCTAGCTCAAGTCCTCCATTTATACGATAATTTCAAAGGATATGCAAAGAAAAAATCAAGCTCTTTGTTATTTATGCACATCACGTGACCCAGGGTTGGTTAGGGATGAAATGAAATGAAATATAAAATTTGTGCCAAAGGCCAAGCTGTGGGACCTATGAGGCCATTTAGCGCTAGAACGGAAATTGAGAGCAACCAGGTTTTAGAGGTGTAATAGGAGGAGAACATCGTAGTTGCTCTATGAAACAATTGTTAGGACAGGGAGGAAAGTAAGATGGAAGAAAGAGAATATGAACGTAAGTACAGTAAAAGAAATGAAAAGGGTTGCAGTTAGGGCTCGAAGGGCCGCTGAAAAGAACCTTAAGTAATGCCTACAGTGCACCGCATGAGGTGCATTGACAGCACTAACCCCCAACGGAGAGGGTTGGCAAGGGGATTCTCTAACAGGATTAGAGAGTTGTTGGGGGGGGGGAGGCTATCGTGGCTGCTATGCCTCTGGGGTGTCGCACCACGGGGGTCTTACCTACTTTCTACTCTTATCACTCTTAAGTAATTTTTTTTTTTTTTACATTTTGTTTGAAATATTGACGGGTTAGTAGCCAAAGGTTTCTGTTATATTGTTGAAATATAAAATTTTCTTTAAAGGAAAATAAATGCCGTAACTCCAAATACTGGGGAGGTTTCTCCATATTTTAGAATATTTTATAATACTTTTACCTATTTTTTGGTTAATTTTTATACAATAGATATATAGTATTCATAAAGACATCACTTTGCGGGGAAACTCGAAATTATCATAATTTTAGTGTTAATTTTTCTGAAATTACTCCATTATCTTTAAAACAGAGACAGTTCTGTTTTTATAATTTATTAATTGTTATAAAACCGAAGTTCATCGTTATGTGGGGGAGTACTTTTGAATGTAATTGACTTACAACTATTGAAATGGCAAAGAAACCGCCCATCCCACCCCCCGAAAACTAGCAAAAAATAAAGGACAATCCAGCGCTCTTTGAAGTGTCAGAAAGAATTAAAAAACGAGCCCATTCTTGAAATGCATTATGGTACCGACTTAACACTATCCACTGATGTGCCAAATATATGAGAAGTGGAAATCTGTTAAAGGGAAGACCGAAGGATAATTCCTCTTAACTGGCCCCGTCTCCAAGACGAAATTTCTCGGTGATTCTAAGGGAAAGCTCAGCACGGATTTATTGTCAAATGAAATTTTTTTACTGAAGAATATGGAAAGGGTGTACATGGGGAAGTGCAGTTGAGATAACTTGAGAAATTCACCGAAATAATGTGAGGAGTTTACCGTCTTTTGTTTATGTTTTTCCGTTAATCCAGGAGGAGTCTGGTACCAAAATGGCGTCCGGCGCAGCCAATTTCTCACATTATTTCGGTAAAATTTTCAAGTTATCCCACATGCACTTTACCATACACACCACTTTCTATATTGTTCAATGAAAAAATTTCAGTTGACAATAGCCCCCTTCTCTATATGGTTTAGTAAAAAAATTTCATTGATAAACAATATCATCGAGAGGAGCTCTCCTTTAGAAGGACCCATTTTGTAAATACAACGTCAGTCAACGGGTGAGGTCAAACAAGACTAATGCTGAGCCTACATTCACCATGAGAATAATTACCGTCAAATCCAGGAGACGTTTCTATGTCTGAAATCTCGCTGCCCGAGAAATTGGAGACGGATTCAATCGGAGATAACTCTTCTTGGCTATACTCAAGCCTAGAGGACCATTCATGAACGGAGAGGTGTTCTAAAGGTGGAGAGTCCCCAGGTGTGCCTTCTACGTTAGAGTGACTGTCTGTAGCACCTGCAGGGAAAGACTTCAAGTACCTTTCTGGGTTTTGATTGGCGTGTGACGAGAGAGAAGTTTAGGCCATTAAACAAGTTGTCAAAGCAAAGAGAAGACTGAAAAATCAACTGGTGTAACTTTTTTTTTGTTTTGATTTTTAAAAATTAAATCAAAATAAGTATTTGGTCGCGTCATGCAAATATAGACCATAATTTGGTCAGGGATAAACGGGGCCATGAAATCTGCTTTTCATTTATTGTGAAGGCACCTTTTAATTAAAAGAAATAGATATTTGCAAGCTAATCTCTCTCTCTCTCTCTCTCTCTCTCTCTCTCAAATGGATGCACATATCTATATACATATGCAAATATACAAAATTTATCTATCTATCTGTTTATCTATATCAATATACATGCATAAATTATATATAAATTATATATATATATATATATATATATATATATATATATATATGTATATATATATATATATATATATATATACATACATACATATATATATATATATATATATATATATATATATATATATATATATATATATATATATATATATATATATATATATATATGTATGTATGTATATATTCAATTACTAAAATCTACCGAACTACCATATTCATTTCCTGGGTGAGCTGGCAGTTGATCGGTACTGGGCAGTGACCAGCAATCATTAGCAGACCACAAGAAAGGATCATTTTGGGCGATAAATACACTAGAATCTGCTGAAAAAGAAGTAAAAAATTAGTGCACAGAACTTTTTACCACCTTCCGTGTTTCCTGAGTTTTCAAGCATGTCACAACTTGGGATGAAATCTAATCATCATTAGGTAAACAAAAAGATTCACACAAAATACAGTATTCAATTTCCCTGGTTTCTCCCTTACATTGGTGGAAGTGCATTATGTTTTGATAGTGAAAAACTTCATATAAGATGGCAGAATCGTTATCAGGAGTTCAAGAATTAGCCAGTTAGCCTCATTTGACAGAAGCATTTCACATGAAGCACAGACCTAGTCATTTAAACTTCTGAGAGCAATCCTTACCCGAGCTCCTCTGCTGAGGCGTCACGTCAGGAGTCTCTGGCACGCATCCCGAGAGGCGACGATCCTCAGAGGGCCAGAAGATATTCTGATAGATAAAGATGATAAGAATTACAGAGTGCTCACTGATATCGATTTATTTCTTTACTTCGTATGTTTCTTTTATACACTGTTATTTTTTTTAAATGAAATACATTTCGTTCTGAATACCTTTTGTATACTTAACAGCATTCAGATATTGTTATCATTTTATAATAAATAAATAAATAAAATGACAATTTGTTTATATGAATTAAATGAGACCCTAGGTAAATATCAACTGGCTTCAGGATCTATATAGAACAAGATATCGGTCACAACTTTGCCTCTAAATGGGTTCGACTCGAAACTTTCATACAACCTCGCTGCGATAAAACCCATTTCACTGCATCCCTCCAAGTTCTTTGTGCACCTATGCAATCCCATGTCAACAAGTGTGCGTACTATGATAATATTTTTATATAAATCAGTATACATTTTTGCCTTCTTGACTGCAGCACTCATATATTACACCTCAACTATGTTGAATGTCCAGTTTGTTTTCACTTGGATTTAAAAAAGAAAGTTGAAATAAGTTGGTATAGATATATTCGACTTTCTACCTCTCGCAGCTTTGTAATCTTCCCTTTTGCGAAGCAAATCCAACAAATCATTGGTGTTTATCCCGTGTCTATATTCTTATCTTCGTCTTCCCTCATGTATGGACTGGTCACATACAGTATACTACCTAAGGGAGGTGACCAAAAAAGGTGCCATCCTTTTTGCTTTCGAGATATAATTCACGGCTTCAGTTCAAGAGAGGCACAGTGATGTACTTGGTTAGTCAACTAAAACTGGGTTCTACGGCACTGAAAACAGGCGAACACCCAAGGTAAACGTGAATGGCACAGTGGGTATAGGATGAATCCTTTGCATTAAACTTTCACAACAATAGCCATTTTATACACCTACACAGAAGCTCCATCAGTATCTCCTAGTACCTACCCGTGGTTGCATTTCCTCCTAGGCCTACTGTCGTGGCGTTAGGCACATTTTCTTCATAAGTTGTAGCAGCTTTCAGCCAATGAGATCCACGGGAGCGATACCAACAAGTTTTTTTATTTAGTGAAGAACTGATCATTCGAAACCAAAAATATAAGTTACTACTTCAAGATCATCCTTAAAAAAGTATGTGTCACATCCTTTTCCAGCCAACAATACATACCAACAATATATATATATATATATATATATATATATATATATATATATATATATATATATATATATATATATATATATATATATATATATATATATATATATATATATATATATCTATATCTATATATATATATATATATATATATATATATATATATATATATATATATATATATATATATATATATATATATATATATATATATATATATATATATATATATATATTAGCCAGAAGACAGGGAAATAACTATTCTGATGCTAACATGTAGTTTTAGGTAGGCTATATAACTGCAGTTATCCTAGGTCATGACAAGAGTTGCAGCCAAATCTGGTTCTCTCCCTGTCTCATCCTACCTGACATTCGGATATTCAGATATCTTGTACGGTATATAGTCGGTAATATCATATATAAGAATTTACAGCCTAATTGACTTTTAAAGTATATAAAATTAACTCGAAAATAGAGAAATGACACACTAAACAGATCAAAGGAATCCAATTTTGTTTCCGAGACTGTTCGGATAAGGTTACAGCAGTAAAGATGTGATTATTGATTTGCATTGTGGTAATGTAGCGCTGCTAATTGTGTTCCATTCTGGCTGTTGCGCCCAGCACTTTGGCTGTCATGAAAGATAGTATACATTGCTTGGAATGGCGATCGATTCAGAGTTTCCTCAGTTAATGATCAATTTACCACAGGCTGAACACTACTGATGCACTGGTGTCATGCTGCCATGATCTTGTAGTGAAGGCGCAAGTAAGAGGCTGTGTCTACAAACTTACTGATTTATTCAAACAACAAACAGACAGGTCAGTAACTCTTGTGAGCGGAAATGAAGTGTCTGACACAAGGTGAACAAAACAGAGATCAGAGTACAACCAACTGCATTTGTTGGAGGATAGAAAGATGTACATAAATCAATATACAAGACACAAATGAAGTTATGATACATATAGCTGGAATGCTGACATTGTAATGCTTGTGCTAAGAATGATACATTTAACATAACAATTATATGAATGAAAATATATGTACAAAGGATGCAAGACATCTGCTGTGTTTCCTGTATGGTTGCACTTGGCATGCAGAGATTCTAGTTATGAGGAGATTAGCTGGCTAGGTAAGATGGACGGTGTGTGGGTCCGTGTAGGACCCTACAGGACTCCCCTCCTTGGAGAGGCTTGCAGATGTATGTCAGTGTCTGGGAAGTATGCTAGCTTTAGGTGGATGGAAACCTGCGTACTTCTGCCATCCACGTTATTTGGTAGGCTTTGTGTCTTCTCTGGATGACACAGTATGGCCCTGAGTAAACTCAGGGGGTTTCTCTGTGCATCTACCTGTATGGACGCATATTTTGCATTCTGCAGTTTGTTGGGGAACATACACTTTTCTGGCAGTGTGGTAAGTTGTCTTGGCCACCATTATTCGTTCTAATCCTTTGCAGGTTTCGGATGGGGATGTTGGGCTCATTGGATGGTGAAAGATGTCTGCCAGCAATGTTAATGATTGGCTGTACAGAGCTTCTTCTGGAGATGTGTTGAGTGCCACGTGTGGTGATGTTCTCAGGCCCAGTAAGATCCAAGGTAACTCCTTTCTCCAACTCCTGCCTTGACATCTAGCAGTGAGTGATGCTTTCAACGACTGGTGTAGCCTTTCAATGATGCCATTAGCTTCTGGGTTGTTGGCTGTAATGTGTATTATCTTTGCCCCCAAACTGTCTGTGAGGGCGTTCCATAAGGTGGATGTGAAGTTTGCCTCCTTGTTGCTTGTGATGATCTGTGGGATTCCGTGGCTGCTGACCCATCCGATGAGAGCTTTCACACAACTCTTCACCTTCTGTTGCCATATTGGTATTGCTTCAGGCCACCTAGTATTTCTGTCGATGATGGTGAACAGGTATCTGTGCCCCTCGGAGAGGGGTAGAGGTCTCACTATGTCGATGTGGGTGAGTCAGCGGTGTGTTGTGTGGAACTCTCCTATTCCACGTGCCTTGTTATTTTTGACATCTGACACGGAAGGCATTCTCTCATCTAGTTTTTTTATGTCCTTTTCATTTCCAACCAGATGTACCACTCTGCTAAAATTTGGGTGGTTGCCCGGCTTAATGGGTGGGACATGTTGTGGGCGAGGTTAAAAAGCCATTTTTTGAGGCCCTTTGACAGGTAGGGGTTAGGGGATCCAGTACTTGTCTCGCAGGTGATGGTTGTCTCTCCATTGTTGATTGACAGGTCGCTTCATGTAAGGGTGGGGTTGTCCCACTGCAGTCGCTGTAGGTCCATGTCATCTCTTTGCACCTCTACTATTTCCGGATAGGCTATCCCAAGCTGGATGGTGTTGACGTAATTTCCCAAAGGTGTGTCCACCATGGTGTTTGCTGAACCCTTCAAATAAATGATGGTGCAGGAGTGTTCAGCTATTGTTGATAGGTGATGCTGTTGTTTTGCTGACCATGCATCTGTCTTTGTGAAGGCATGCACCAAGGGTTGACGGTCCATTTGTGTGATGAACTGCCTTCCTTCGAGCATGTGGTGGAAGTGACGGATGGCATGGCTTTGTGCACTGCTAGGAGCTTCCTGTCAAATGTGGAGTACTTTTGTTCCACTGACATTAACTTCTTGCTGAAGAACGCCAACGGCTGATGACCATCATCTGTGTCCTGCTCTAGTACCTCACCCATCACCGTGCTGCTCGCGTCAGTCGTCAAAAGATTAATGTAGCTGCAGAGGTTATTGCTTGTTTTGCTGAAAGAAATGCATTATCTTGAACCTCTGACCAACTTAATTTTTTAGGATAATAGTTGATTAGTCCTGAGAATTCTTGTACTGCTTTAATTGATGTTGGTTTTGGGAAGTCAGTAATTCCTTTTACTTTCTCTGGGAGGGGTTTAATGCTGTCTGGGCTTATTTGATGTCCCAGGAATTCCACTGTTTTCTTTGCCCATTGGCACTTGTCTTCCCTTACTACAAGACTGTTTTCTTTAAGTATCTGCAGCACCCTTTTGACGTCCTTAAGATGTTGCTTGAGGCTGAGGCTGAATATGAGGATGTCGTCGACGTAGACCACATGGAAGGGAAGGTCTCCCAGCAGTTCATCCATAAGTCTTTGGAAGGTTGCCCCTGCATTCCGAAGGCTGAAACAGCTGTAGTTGAACGTGTAGGTACTGAAGGGGGTGATGATCGTAGTCTTTTCTATATCTTCCTTCGCTACTGGTGAAGATCTTTGCTCCGTTCGTTTGGTTGGTTATATCTGCTATGCTTGGCAACAGATATCTATCTGGCTTCGTTTTGATGTTTAGCTGCTGGTAGTCTCTGCATGGGCCTCACGTTCCGTTGGGTTTCAGTACCATGTGGAGGGGGAATGCCCATGGGCTGGGGGCTTTTTGGCATATTCCTGCATTCTCCATTTTACTGAACACCTGTTTGGTGTGGGCAAGTTTCTCCGGGGCTAACCATCTGAAGCATGCATGGACTGGGGGTGCCTTCCATTTATATATGGTGCTGGATGTTGTGTTTTATTGGTTTTCTTAAGTCGTGCTGCAGTTTGTTTTTGAAGACCTTTTGGTAGTCTTGTAGAAGTTGGCATATCTCTGGCAGTGGAGTAGCTGCTGCAATGGGGTTTGTTTGTCATCTCTGCTGTTGCAGTGACGATGTGGTGGTGGGTTGTTTGCACAGCTGTTAAGGAGATGATCCTGGAGCTGTTTTTAAGATCAATTGTTTTGATGCTACATCCACTAGTAGGTCGTGTGCTTTTAGGACATCGGCTCCTAAAAGTGCTAGCGTCACATCTGACATGATGAGTTGGTCATGTGGGCTGGCTGGCACAGATGATTTGCATGCCCCGGTGTCCACGAGGAATTCTGTGTTCAACCTTTCTTCCCAGACAAAGAAATACGTGGAGCCCTTGCATTCATATCTATAGAAAGACAGTGGTAGGCAGGCGCAGCTTCTCTTA
>NC_089744.1:34337742-34455242 GCF_040412425.1 Macrobrachium rosenbergii
TGTAATGAGGGAATTGAGGGATTGCGTACATGACGCCTAAACTGAAATCGATTCCAGTGACCTGAACATCATACGATTATGTTACACTTCTCGTAAATGCTTTGGAAATTAAACGGCACAAAATATAAAGCAATATATACAGGTCTCACTATAGGTATATCGCACTATGAAAAGAAAAGAAGTTAGTTGGAGGAGAATAGGGAATGTGGCTGACAAAAACCTTAAATCCTGGTACTTTACCTTTCTTTAGGAGCTGCCCGCCACGTGTTGGAAATAGGCAGTTTAATGGAGCAAGGGACGGACCTCCGTCCCCTGGGGCCTCTGACAGAATTCTAAGAGCGAGCTTCTCTCTCCAATGCCCTTTACAGCTTTGGAAGTTATGTCTTTCTCTTCCTAGATGGCATTGTGATCACTCTGCCCACATGGAAATGCAGGCAGCATGGCTGCGATTTCAAGATGGCGGAATGCATGTGTTCAGCCTGCCAGCTGACCTGCCTCGGGTGACGATTAGCTCTGATTGGGTACACACCTGGAATTAAGGGATTTCTGAAAGCACTTTGGACAAGAAAGAGGTTAAAGTGGTTTTCCCCCCAAAGGCAGTGGTGAGAGAGGTTTTAGAGGCAAATTTGCCCACAGTGAATCATATTAAATTGAATTAATTAATTGCTTAGTCCTTTTTCCTTTGAGTTATTGCATGTAAGATGGCATATGAGGGAATACTCTTAATACCCGCTCCCCCACCTTGATGGCATTTACACCCTTAGTTGGGTTGAAATGGCTAAAGTTACGTTATTGCAACAGGCAATAATTTCTCTCTTCACAACCTTTGGGGTACATTATTCTAAAATATATTTCAGCTAAAAATCAGAGTCATTTATAAACAAAAGAGATCCATTATGACTTTTACTTTATGTTACAGAATTAACTTACACTGCTGGCAACAGTAATAATTTTACCTTCTAAGAATTAAAAGTAAGCAGCGTTTAACAAATATAAAAAAGCTATATTATTACAAATTGAACCTAACATCGTGAGGTTAATATTGTTATACTTAGAATATTCCATGCACTTAGTAGTAAAACTTTCAGTCATAATGTTCATTCAGTTAATATACCTTGAGGAAGCAATACAACGAAAGTACTCGTGGGTTTTATTAGGTGCTGCCACAGTACTTGAGAGCGACGGCTCAGTTACATTCAGGGCACTATAAACACTTGTGCAAGGGGCATATATTATAAGTACATGCGATGTATCAGTACGTAGTACTGGCTATGGAAGCCAGAGGTTACAAATTGCTAGGAAAAGAACAGTAATAATAGGGAGTATCTCACTCTGGGAGTCACTGATAAGGCATATCGACCATACGGCACTAACATTATAGGTGCCTTGTGGCACTCATCTACGTACGTGAGGTATAACGTGTGTAATTTACACAGTTTGCGAGTCTAGGACTCGAGATTTATCACAAAAGAATAACAAAAGAATAGATGACAGATACAAAGTAATTAATAATTGTTGTAAACAGGTGATAATTAAATATGCCGAAATTATATTCCTTAGCCTATGGAAATTGCTAGGTTCATTCTTTAGCCCAAAAGGCCTCAAAGGGAAGTCATAAGACTTACAAAATTGGGATATCTGTCAATTGCACTCCGCACGGGCAGAATGGGAAGAGGGTAAACTACAACTCTTTGCGAGGCGTAAAATAATATGATTAATTGAACAAAATAATGAAAGGAAAAATGTTGAAGGAAAAGAATAAATTACAGAGTTATAAGGAAATTAAATAGGTGAGGAAACTTGACACCCTCTTCTGGATAGAGGTGCAAAGGTCCTCGTAGGATAGAGGGGTGGCACTGTGCCAGGTTGGCACTAGTGCCAAAGGAGCTCAGCGGCTCTCTTTTGGCGATCTGGAGCCATCTGCACCCATGATTTTCTTCTGTGGACCTGTTTTAGGTTGACGGTTTTCCATGGTAGGGGAACTTGTTGCGCCAGGTCTGAGAAGGACAACTTAGTGCCATCCAGGTCAGCTTCTTTGATGGCTGCAGCAGGGGCATTCTTCACAGGCTCTGCCCCAAGTAGTTGCAGTTGCTTGAGGTGTGGCAGAATCCTTACTCACACTGGAGTCTGCGGAGGACCGGGAAAGGGAGGAAGATGTTCTGGAGGGTGTGGGAGGCTCGTGGGTTGCAATGACCAACTCAGGCATGGGTTGTGAGACCGCACCGTTGAGTAGTGGAGCCAAGCCAGACGAAGACAGGGGATCCGAACTGGGATCTCTCGAATGGAGGTCTGAGGCGTGCTCTGGCACTGGCACTAAGGCAGGGCCAGGCACGGGTATAGGATTTGGAGATTGCTCACCGTTCGGGATGGATGGAGCTTGGCACTGCTCAGTGCACTCAAGTGGCACTGGCAGAGATTGAGAGTCAATTTTGGGATCTCCAGGGGGGAGATCGATTGGGTGCCTTGGCACTGGCATTGGGGCAGGGCCTGGCACAGGACTGGGTTTTGAAATCTGCTTGAATGGAGGGGGCCACTGCACAGAGTACTCAGGTGGCACTGGCAGTGGGATGAATGGAGGCTCTTAGGAGTTACTCATGCCTAATGAATAACTTGAGGGGCACTGAAACCCAGATTGTTGTATTTGATGGAGACTGGAAGTCTTGTCCCAGGAGGAGGCCATAACCTCCAGGAATGCAGGTTGCTACGGCAAGGTTGCAGATTTTGGATTTATGAAGTCTCATGACTCTCAACTGAACAATAGGAAGTATCATTTTAAATTGATTGATACCCTCAATTGTGACGAGTTTACATCTGTTAATGTTAGCTCCATAGGGAACCTTGTCTTTCCTTATGAGGAAATTTGTGCACCAGAGTCATCAAAGGCCTTGACCTGACATGTGGGATAGCTACCTCAAGGAGATGCCACATATATGGGACCTTTGGCTGGAGGGCCCAAAGACTTAGAATTTTTAACTGCTAAAGCAATGGCAGGTGTACTTGATTTATTAGGGCATTTTGCCCATTGGGCAGAGTGCCCATAAATTTTGCAAGCAGGGCAATAACTCCTGCTTTAATCTTAGCTTGGCACTGCCCCATTGGAGGGAGCAAGCCCTTTACTTTTCGTCCAAGAGCCAGACGTGGCTCGTTGGGGCATTATCCCATTCGAGGACTTACTAGGATTTTCTGTCTGAGCCTCAGCCTTGAAACAGCACTGTTCAAATGGATGCCCTATTCTTTTGCAATATCCACACACTGGTTTCTTTGGGCTTGCCCATGTTTGAGAGGGTGCTGAGAGTTGGAGGCAGGCGAAGAGGGATATAATTTTCTTCCATGGGAACTAAGATGAGGATGATTGGTGTCCCAGGTGTCAGCCCAGTGACAGCACTCGACCACTGTCTTAGGCGCCTTATCGCATAGATGAGTGGCAAGAGCTGGTGGGGCATAAAGTAAGAGGTCCTTGAGCTGGAAGAGTTTGAGGATGTCCTCCACACTAGTGGCTTTGAGAGATTCTAGCCATCGTTTTAAGGCCTGGGTCTTTTTGAAGATCCACCCAGACCAGGTTTGGCCTGATTCTTTGGGCATATTTTTCCACCTTTTCCTCCAACGGTTGGGAGTTATTTCAAAAGCTTGTGTAATGGCTTGGAGGACAAGGGCAAGATTTCCTGGATCCTGAGGAGGGAGAGCATTGAAGGCAATGGCACCTTTCCCTTCAAGGTGCTGTCCCATGATCAGAGACACTTCTTCAGTAGAGGGCTGATAGGTCGTCAGGACCCTTTCAATATGGTCGAGCCAAGCTTCAGGCTTGGCTTTATCCCATCTCGGAGTTCAATTCCCGCGGCCGGCTGATGAAGAGTTAGAGGAATTTATTTCTGGTGATAGAAATTCATTCCTCGCTATAATGTGGTTCGGATTCCACAATAAGCTGTAGGTCCCGTTGCTAAGTAACCAATTGGTTCTTAGCCACGTAAAATAAGTCTAATCCTTCGGGCCAGCCCTAGGAGAGCTGTTAATCAGCTCAGTGGTCTGGTAAAACTAAGGTATACTTAACTTTTTTTCTTATGAGGGAGCCTACACTGTTGAGGGTTGAATGTGGAGAGGGCATTGGGGTGTTGTACATGCCTTGAGCTGCCATTGAAAGCTGATGAGCTCTTTCTTTCTCCCTCTCCTGTCATTCTGCCTCTTCTTGTTTCTCCCGAGTTATTCTTTCCTTCTCTTTCCCTTGTCGTTCTTTCTCTTTCTCCTGTCGTTCTGCCTCTCCTCGTTTCTCGAGGCTATTCTTTCTATCTCTTTCTCCTGTCGTTCTGCCTCTTCTCGTTTCTCCCGAGCTATTCTTTCTGCCTCTCTTTCCGCCTTGGCATCGTGTACTCTCTCTTGGACCCAATCCCTCAGGACTTGTCCTGACAGTCCCATGTCCTTTCCAGCGGACATGTAGAACTTGAAGTCCTCATTTTGCTGGGCACTGGATGTCGTAGACATCTTGAGATAATGCTTATATGGGCGTGACCCTTTAGATAATCAGTATGTCTGAAAAGACTCAAATTTCAGGGTGTCTGAAAAGACTCAAGTTTGTTCGAGATAAACTGGTTTCAGTATGTCTCAAAGACTTAGTTTGTTCGTGATGAACGAATTTTTAATATATCTGAATAAGACTTAGTTTGTTCATGATGAACGAATTTTAATGTCTAAATAAGACTTTGTTTGTGAGGAACGAATTTTAATGTGTCTCGAAAGATGTAACTTGGATTTTATGTCACGCATGGACTTGGCCGGCTATAGTGTGAAATTAAGGGAAACAATGGTTTGTACGTGTTTAACGAGGTTAATTGGGTTCCTGAGAATTTAGGGTTTGTGCTAAATGATCGTTTTGGGGTCTCATAAGACTCAGGGTTGTTCTGTTGAACTAATTCAGTATGTCTAAGAAGACTCAAGGTTGTTCTAATGAACTGGAATAAGCAGCCCCATAAGGACTTGGATTTGTGTGAAATACACGAATATAAAGTCTCGAAATGGACTTGGATTTTTTAGCACAAGGTTTAAAGCAAGCCATAAATAATGATTTGCAGAGAATTGTCAGAGCTGGTGGAATTAAAATTATAGGCTTATGTAGAACTGTATACAGCTTGATATGCGTTTGAATCTTTACTTGCTCACATAAATAGTCACAGTGCCTGAATGAATGCTTATGCTGATGTCGCAGCAAATAGGATAAAATTGCTCTGGGCAAATGGGAAATGGTAGCTTCGAAAAAGTCTCGACTAAATGCGTGAATGAATGATTATGCTGGCTGCGGTAGCAAATATTATAAAATTGCTCTGGGCAAATAGGAAACGGTAGCTTAAAAAAATTCGCAGTTAAATACGTGAATGAATGGTTATGCTGGCAGTGGCAGCAAATATTATAAAATTGCTCTGGGCAAATGGGAAGTGGTAGCTTCAAAAAATTCGCAATTAAATGCGTAAATGAGTGATTATGCTGGCAGTGGCAGCAAATATTATGAAATTGTATTGCTCCAGGCAAATAGGGAACAGTTACTTCTAAATATGTGCAATTAAATGCGAGAGAAACAATGTAGCTGGCTTTTCAGCCAAGGGAGAGAGAGAGAGGAAAAAAAATGCGTAAAATGCGATGAGAAAAGAATTTGCTTATTTCAAAAGCGCGATATTAACACTTGGTAGAATATGAGTACACGCAAAAAAATTTCTTAGTTTACCATGCATGGGGAAATTTTCTGCCAATGATTTCTCACGTGCTTAAGGGAAAAGAAAAAGAAATATTTACGTTATTCTAGAGACCTAATTTTTTTTACTTCAGTGATCCCCTGGGACAGGGGACAGTTCCTCATGTGTGCGTGAAGAGAAACAATTAACAAACACAGTGAACAAATACAACGCAGTCTCGGCGTAGCCGACACGAAGCTTTGCACAAATTTTATTGAGGCAACTGATAAATTTCGGAAGATTTTCCCCTTTTCTGGGTGAATGAATGAATGGATGTTTCCTTTTCTCACGGTTTGTGTACTGGAAAAAATTGAATGGAATTAACCATGTGCGTATCTTTTATGGAGGAGTTTAAACAAATGCGAGTACTAACCACGATTTTCGGCTCACATGGCCTGAACAAATTTTTACGGATTTATGAGATGTATTCAAAAGGAAGAATAATATCTTTGCTTAGCGAAGTCATAACCTCTACGAGAGAGAAAGAGAGAGAGAGAGAGATTATAACTCCCGCGATACGAAAATTGCTGGACTGGGTTAGACCGCGTGGGCTGTAATGTGTCTAAATAGGATTTTGGGATTTTCAAATTGTCCTTATCACGTGGACGAAGAAATAAGGGCACTATTCCTTTTTTTTTATTATTAACTCTTCACTGAGTGTCGCTCCCTATCCTCCTAGGTTTAAAACATGCAGCTAACATGCGATAGCACAAAAATCTTGTGTAAAGGTTAATAACTCTCTCTTCTCTATAACTGGGATGCATGCACATGTTCTAACAATTCCTAACTCTATTTCAGCCACGATTTTGTTTGTACATAACAAACAATAAACACAATAACACGATACTTACTGTGGAAATGGATCACTTGCGTGTTTATAGGGGAATTTATGCTAATTAGGAAGGTTCGTTTCTTGTCGCACATTCAGCTCTTAGCGAGGCTATTTAGCTGATAACTGCACGTTGCCAAAGGGGTAAGGACTCAATCTGTGACGTTTCAGATTGCGGGATCTCAGGCAGTTTGGTCGCCAGTGTTGTAATTTTAAAGCTGGGGTCTTGCTAGATAAATGGGGTATACTAGGATGATGCGCAACTTACCTTAATTACCACAAAAATCTGGACTCTGGCCTTGGGGACAGCTAAAATTACAAACAACAAAATACACCTGAAGGGCTACTTCAAGGGGGAAATGATTAGATAAACTCCGGTGTTTAACTTAATTCATTATATTTACAAAAGAAAACACATCAGAAGAATGGTAGCGTAATTCTGGGGTAATGAGGCCAAAGCAAATGACGGGAATTTCCCGGAGGGGGCGTATTGGGTCCCCTCTTCAAAGTTGTTGATAACGAAGTAGTGAGGGCCGCTGTCCACACAAGATGATGCGCAGATCCACAGCTGAATACTCCTAATCTGCAATCGAAACACTTGCGGTTACTCAGCCGAAACTAGCACTGTAATGAAGGACTCGAGGAATTGCATAGATGATGCCTAGACTGAACTCGATTCCAGTGACTCGAACATCATACGATTATGTTACACTTCTCGTCAATGCTTTGGAAGTTAAACAGCACAAAATATAAAGCAATATATACAGGTCTCACTGTAGGTATATTGCACTATGAAGTGAAAAGAAGTAAGTTGGAGGAGAATAGGGAATGTGGCTGATGAAAACCTTAAATCCTGGTACTTTACCTTTCTTTAGGAGCGGAAGTTCTCTTCTTATGAGGGCCAGCGAGAGGGAGGGCAAGTGAATTAGTTCACAACAAAAGTTAATTTTGATACCGCCCGCCACGTGTTGGAAATAGGCAGTTTAATGGAGCAAGGGACGGACCTCCGTCCGCTGGGGCCTCTCACAGAATTCTAAGAGCAAGAGCGAACTTCTCTCTCTAAGGCCCTTTACAGCTTTGGAAGTTATGTCTTTCTCTTCCTAGCTGGCATTGTGATCACTCTGCCCCCATGAAATGCTGGCAGCATGGCTGTGATTTCAAGATGGCGGAATGCACTTGCCTCGGGCAATGATTAGCTCTGATTGGGTTCACACCTGGAATTACGGGATTTCTGACAGCACTTTGGACAAGAAAGAGATTAAAGTAGTTTTCCCCCCAAAGGCAGTGGTGAGAGAAGTTTTAGAGGCGAATTAGCCTTCAGTGAATCATACCAAATTGAATTAATTGATTGCTTAGTCCTTTTTCCTTCCAGTTATCGCGTGTAAGATGGCGTATGAGGGGATACTCTTAATGATATATATATATATATATTATATATATATATATATATATATATATATATATATATATATATATATATATATATAAAGAATGTATATAAATGGATGAATGTATGTGTGTGTGTGTGTGTATGTTTCAGCATAAGTCTGAGATGCAATGAGCAATTTCAACCAAACTTTGTATACATATGACCTACTAACTCGAAAAGAATACTATGGGGGTAAGACATCAGCAGCACCAAAGGGGGTGGGAAGGGCTTCCCTGAAAGGGGGCTGATTCTGTCCATAGACTTTGTAACTAAATAAACTCTATGAATTTATCATGCCTCATTTCGGTATACATAAAACTTACTCTCAGAGAAAGAATACTGTGCAGGTAAGACATCACTGGCACCAAAGGGGATGGGGGTGGGAAGGGGGGTGACATTTAAAAATAACTGAAAACGGCAGATATTAGTGTCTAATACATAGTTCTCGGGGTCACTGAAATGAATGGTGACACTCCTGATGCCCTTTAAGTCCAAGTTCAACCCCGATAGGAAGCAGGGTGAGAAAGGGTGAAAAATAGTGTAAAAAATGACAGATATTAGTGTCTAATCCATAGTTTTCGAGGTTGCTGAGATGAATAGTAACACTCCCAATGCCCTTTGAGTTAAAGTTCAGCCCCAGGAAGGGAGGGGTGAGAAGGGGTGAAATATAAAAAGTGAAAAATACTGGGCAATGCAAATGAAGCAACTATCTTAACAGGTAAGGAGTGAGTGAGTGGAGAGTGAGAGGGAGAGGAAGTGAGAGAGTAGAAGGAGCATTGGGAGGAGAAAGAGGGAAAGAGTGAGGGAGAGTTGAATAGAAAGAGAGAGTGAGAGGGAGAGGCAGTGAGAGAGAGAATAGAGATGTTAGGGAGGAGAAAGAGTTAAAGAGTGAGGGAGGGTTGGAGACAGAGAGAGAGAGAGTTTATCAGTTGTCATACAGAGTTTTCCCAGGCAGTGCCGGGTTGGTCACCTAGTGTATATAATATATATATACTGTATATATATATATTATATATATATATATATATATATATATATATATATATATATATATATATATATATATATATATATATATATATATATATATATATATAAGTGAAAGTTTGTATATTTGTTTGTCCTCGATAGAAATCCGAACTGCTTGACAGACCCAGACAAAACTTTGCACACGGCCTCCATATCACACCAGAAAGGTTTATAACTCAAAATCAAACCCCTACCCTGTGACAGACATACAAACAAAGCCAAAACAAACGATTTTTTCGTTTTTATGCCACCTTTTCCTTCAGTTTTCTGGGTTTATTCTCATTTTTCACCTGACACTCCACCTTCTTTCCCAGAGCTGCCAGATGTATGATTAACCTATATGATAAATCCAGATTCCCTATAACATCAATTTTTTTTACCAGATTTTACGTGAAATTTTATCATAATTTATGAGAATTACTAATATAATTGTTTATTACCTCAGTAAAATCAATACTGAAAATCTATCGGTTAAAATGTGGTTTACAGTCCTCGCCATGGAAAAAAGTAACAGACCAAATACTTCTGTGATAGACATACCCCCTCATCAAAAAATTACTCACGACAAAGTTACCTTTTTTTCAGTGTTCGTTTAAGCCCAAGTATCTTGATCATACCTTGCCAATAAAATACAAATTCTTTAGTACCCTGTGATATTACCATCATCATATCTAACTACTTAATCCACAAAAAAAAAAAAACTTCGTAGCATGGGCACAACTTCGGAAATCAAGAAATAATTCATCAGCGAGATGAAACAAATCCATCATCGTCCACACATGCGTATTAACAGGCTAAATGCGTTTGTGATAAAACTACCCCCTCAATAAAAATTTGCTTGTGACGAAAATACCTCATTTTTTTTCAGATTTATCTTAAGCCAAACGTATCTTAATTATACCTTGCCAATAAAATACAAATTCTTAAGTACCTTGAGGTATTACCATCATTATATCTAAGTACTTAATCCACTGATAAATCACCATATATTGACAATTTCTATATTAGACAATTCAAACTTTGGCCTACACTTTCCCTCAGAAACGTCAAAAGAAACTGAAATGCATTCGTTAACGCATACATAAACTGAAAACAATTGCAGCTCCTTTTACGGTGTCTAAAATTACAATTGAGGTAATAATTTAATATTCATATAGCCAATGGACACTGTATCTTAAGTAGCTGCTGGCTAAGACTGACGTCAACATGTACGATATTTCCTTTTTTTCTACTTGTTTACATGCGAATTTCCTCATTATCTTTCATTTCTTCTTTGCTTTTACCTTTGGAATTCACTATAGTGACTGCTTCATGACGTTACGATGACGTATGCCTTATAAAGTCAGTTTTAATGAGGTCAGAAATTAATTATCGTGTAGTTAGGCAACACCACCACCATGCACACTAACTTCACCATACTACCTCTACCAAACGTTCTCTCTCTTTCTCTCTCTCTCTCGCATCACTCAAACAATCTGGAGCAGAATTTATCTGAGTTTTTAGCTATTGCAAGTAAATTCATACTTGCAATCTCTCTCTCTCTCTCTCTCTCTCTCTCTCTCTCTCTCTCTCTCTCTCTCTCTCTCTCTCTCTCTCTCTCTCTCATTTATAAATGAATGGGGTAAAACACTAAGTCATACTAGAAAAAAACCGAGAATGTTTGCCAGTGCAAGTCAACCACTTTCTCTCTCTCTCTCTCTCTCCCTTTCACCATTTTGATCATATAAGTGCCAGGATTTATGTATACATGCATATATCATGTATATTTAAAGTAATGAATTCAAAACAGAATTATTAATCAAAGGAAAGAAAAGTATTTTCAATGATAGTACACATACTTTACACGATAAAACAATTCAAAGGGGATGAAAGAAAATTTTTCTGAGTTCTTCAAAGTCCTTCCGGGCATTGCCGGGTTGGTCAACTAGCATATCTATATATATAAAAGTGAATGTTTGTATATTTGTTTGGCTTCTATAAATATCCGAACCACTTGACAGACCCAGACAAAATTTTGCACACGGCCTCTATGTCACCCTAGAAAGGTTTTTAACTCAAAATCAAATCCCCTACCTTGTGATAGACATACAAACACAGACAAAACAAATGAAACTTTTTATTTTACATCACCTTTTGCTTCAGTTATCTGGGTTTATTCTCATTTTACACCTGACACTTCACCTTTTCTTATGGTGCTGCCAGAAGTATGATTAACCTACAACAATAAATCCCCTATAACATCAATTTTCGATCCGACTTTACGTGAATTATGATCATAATTTATGATAATAATTAATATAATTGTTTATTACCTCAATAAAATCTACATTGAAAACCGAAATCGATCATTTCTTTCCGTAGTAAGCAAAGCCAAGTCTGCACATGCATAGTAGTGGCTAAACGTGACACTTTCAGCCTGCAGAAACTACTACCAAACTCTCTCTCTCTCTCTCTCTCTCTCTCTCTCTCTCTCTCTCTCTCTCTCTCTCTCTCTCTCTCTCAAGGCATCACTCAAATAAGAATAAGTACATAAATGCATACCCATTTTGTGTACGGTGTTAAAATGGTCATACACACAATCCTACGCCATCTATTACATAATCACCAACACGGTGTAGGAAGAACAAGCTTACACAGCACATCAGTTCATACCTTTTGTTGATGTAATCATACACAGTAAGGAATAGTATTCCCATCATTTAGGAAAATAAAATTATTGTTTATGGTTATATATTAGAATGATATATATTCATTTCTATCTTTTATCAAGGCGTATTTATTCAAAACAATAAATACCGATTGCCTAACATTCCTCCAAGAACGGAAAGATTTTGTTTGATTCATGATTACGGTATTGTACGAATTGACCAAGTTTATAGATGCTGCAGTCTGTCTCTATCACCCCTAGAGGTAAGACATCTTTTCATGACTGCCTAGTATCCGAAGGAAGTGGCCCCTGATGTTTTTTAAAAATGTTTCCTCGATTCTAGGTCATCGGCATCGTTCTGGCCTCTTTTTCAGTGCCAGCATAGTTAGGGTTGTCACCCTTCTTTGTGGGAAAACTTCAAGAAAGTCAGTGTTATGATACAAAATGAAGATCAAGATACAAGGCAATAGTCCCAGGCCGCACGACAAACCAAGTAGACGGCTCAAGCTAAGGACGTGTATAGGAGCTGTTGGGGAGAGAGTCCAAGGAGTAACCCACCCCAACACAGTATTCTTTGTCCATGTTCAGGAAGATGGCTCAGAAAAGATTCTAAAGTCGGGAAACAGGACTGTTTTTCTCAATGAACAGTTTGAAGTGGTAGACCCCCCAGAATATATTGCCATGAAAGCTATAGTAGCAAAGCATCTGGACGTTCCAGCGGCAGAATACGAGGAAGAAGACCTCAAAGAAAGCACTGAGAGGAAAAATGATTGGGCTAATGTGGATGATGTGATAAAATTCCCCAATAATTCCCACACCACGAAAATAAAGTTTGAAACGCCGAAGATGGCAAAGAGAGCCATAGAAGGAGACCTTTTTATAGCCTACCAACATATTCCAAGTCAATATATTGAGCTGGATATATTTGTGAAATTGTCCTTTTGCTATATATATATGCTACTCTTATGAGCATCTGTATGAGGAATGTCCTAAAGATAAGAACTTTAAAATATGCTCTGAATGCTCATCATATGAGCATACGTACAAAGAATGTAAAGAAAATACAAAGAAACGTGTTAACTGCAATCAACAACATAGAACTTTAGCAGCGAAATGTCCAGCGAGAAAGGATCTAATAAAGAAAAAAATACAGTACATGAGATCAGAGGGAACAGATATGCAACATCCACTGCAAACAACGGTACAAAAAGTTACGCTGAACTAACAGCCACTAACACAGGAAATTGCCAGGCTAATGCAAATAACATCCAAAACAATATAAGCAGTATACAAGAAGAGACAAGAATTACGATAATAGCAAATTTAGCAATAAAACTGGGGCTGCGTCAAGAAGGATTCTACCCCTCAGTAATAAAAAACATATTAGCAGATAACAATTTACCAACAATACATTTCTCTGAAGTAACAATGAACATGATAGCAAGCACCATGAAAAGGAATAAAAGACAAGAAAACCGTACAAACAAAGCAGAAGAATTTCAAGCAACTCAGGATATGCAAGACTGCACACAATATGAAGAAAACACAGCAGAAAGTTCAGAAGACGACTGATCAGATGAAGACTTTATACCCGGAAATGAACCTCATTCGGACTCAAACTCCCCAATTCCTCCCTCAGGACGTATAGGTAATTTGCAAGAAACACAGCATCAATTAACAGAAGAAATAAAAGCCTCACTACAAAGCGTCTCAGATTTCTTCAATTCTCCCAATGTGCAAAATGCACAAGGATTAACTTCAGCATCAAAACATACTACGCCAGTAGACAGGAATACCAGGGAACAGGAAAAGGAAAGAAAAATAACACATAAACATGTAGACCACTGTAACTCGAAAGGATTCAACGCTATGAAGAATTAAAATAATTCAACATAACATGAAATCCTGGAAAACAAAGAAATTTGAATGATAAAACTTATATACAGTAGAGAAGAAGACCCTGACATAATATTAATCAGTGAGCATGGTGACAAGAAATAAAACTATGAAAGTGTTTGGGTATAATACGTACATGCAAAAGTTTGCTGATGAACCTTTTGCAGGAACAGCAGTAGCAATCAAGAATAACATTAGACATAAAATAATAGATGACTTCCAAGACGACTTTTTAGCAGTCCAAATTCAAACTAACAAAGGACCAATAGTGATCGCTACAGCTTACAAGCCGCCAAGAAGAAATTATTTCCCACTTCCAGATGTAATGAAGTTAATTACACAGGTAAAGAAATAGTCAGATTAATAAATAAAAGTATATCATACATTTAGCACCTAATTTTGATACTTTTGCAGCAAATAAGAGAAAAGGAAAGCCAGATATAATATTAGGAAAGAACAAAATTCACCTCAGTATTGCCATTACAAAAGGACCAGCAACCTCCCCCGATCATATTCCAATAATAATTACATTGTCAACATATCCAATAATGAGTCCATCCTTAGAAAAACCAAATGTAAAGAGAGCAAGTTGGGAAAGCTTCAAGGAAGAAATAAAAGGAAAAATGAATAGACAACAACAATAAATTCAAATGAAATAGAAATAACAAAGGAAATAGTAGACGAAGAACTTGAAAAATGGTACAAAAATACAGAGAAAGCTATAAAAAGCCATATTCCCATAACTAAATGCACTACACTTTCACACCCCATTAATAGTGAAAAGTTAAAATTAATACAATGGCACTACAACATCATTCAAAATACAGTACTTATAACAGGCTGGAACAACATATTAATGAGAAGATATGTATCACTACAAGAACAGTCAGTACAAGAAAACTCAAGATTATATCATCCAAATTGGGAAGACCTGATAAAAAATACACAAATACAGTACAATAATCCAAAACAATTTTGGGGGCCGTTTCAAGACAGATGGGAAGCGAAACTAATGCATCACCTTACATAAAGCATAGGAATGAAAAATATGATGTCCAAGGGAAAGAAGTATTGCACAAAGCCTACTGGCAGGAAATATTCCAAATAACGCAGGAGGATAACCGAAATTTCGACAACCAACATGAGGCAGTAGTTAATGAATTCATTGAACAACACAGAAACAGAACAAATCCGCATCATGCAGTAGATATTAGCAGACTTGATGAAGACTGTCCACTAATAAGGAAAACAGAGTTATGGGAAATCAAAACAACAATTAAAAATTTTAAACACAAGGCACCAGGAAGAAGTGGAATTGACAAGGTTATAATTCAAAATTTACCAGACATTGCATTTGAAAAATTAAAAGAGATAAAAAATTGGCCTTTCTCAATGAGATATTTTCCAATTATATTCAAGAATGCAATAATAATTTTGATACCCAAACCAAGAAAAGATATGTGTCAGGTAGAGAATTATATGCCAGTATCATTACTAGAATTACCTGGTAAAATATTGGAAAAAAATAATTAACAACAGATTAGTGTTGTTCCTAGAAGGTAATCAGTTACACAATAAAAATCAATATGGATTTAGAAAAGGAAGAGGAGCCCAAATTGCAATAGCAACAATATATGAAATCATTGAACTATCACAAAGAAGAAAGTACCTATGCAGCCTAGTACGTAGAGATATAACCAAGGCATTTGACAAAGTATGGATACAAGGACTTCAGTACAAAATATTACATCTCAGTCTTCCAGGCATTTCTGAGAAAATGCTATACAACTTCATTAAAGATCGAACAGCAGCAAGTAAGTCACAAAATTACATAGGAAATCCATTCCCGTTACTAAGTGGAGTCCCACAAGGATCTGTACGAAGTCCAACATTATTCATTTTACATACATGTACTTATGTCTGATTAGCAGATGATATAACTCAAATAGTTATACTCCCAGAAAAACGTACAAGAAGAAGTGACCCAGCCTTGAAAAGACAAGTAGCACAAAAAACAATGGACCAAATTGAAAGAATAAATCAATTGGAAAAGAAATGGAAGATAAAAACTAATAAATATAAATCCCAACTAGTATCAGCATCTGCATACAAACCTACACAAATAATGTTAGATCAACAACCAGTGAATTTTACTAAAACCACAACAATACTAGGAATGCAATTTGGACAAAGAGGAATATCAAGACATATAAGAGAAAGGCTAAGAATAGCAAGAACACAAAATACAAAGCTAAAAAGGTTTAGCAATATGGACACAAATATTAAAATCCATTTCTATAAAAGTCTAATAAGACCAATAATGGAATATCCACCAATACCCACGTGTTTAGCATCGACTTCCAGTATAAGGGCATTAAAAAAATTCCAAAATAAAGATACTAAGGTTTACAGTGAGAAACAATCAAGATGATTATCTGAATACAGAACAAATACACAAAAATTACAAAGAAGAACCAATGTATAGACTGGCAACCAAAATTTAGAGTAAACTAGTCCAATACAATGGGGAATTAACGGAGGAAACGGAAGCAGAAGAGAGAGACCACCCAAACATGACAGACCACAGATGGTGGAGAAGATTCTCTTCATATATTCATCGTGATGAACCTCCAACATTATACTATTAAGAAATGTCATGTGAAAAACATAAATGATAGAATTTACTATGTAAATATATTGCAAAATCATTATTATAACTGTTAATATTAAGGTTAAAATAAGAAAAATTGCAGCTTTACATGAGTAGAATTATACTATTATTAAGAAATAAAATTTAAAATATACACAGTCAATATAGTGCAAAATCATTTTTGTAATATGTTAATATTAAGACCACAGTAAGAAAAATTGTACCTTTATCTAAATAAAACTGTGGCCAAACCACACTTTACATTACTCTTACTAATACTTAACTTTCTAAACTATTTCCTACCAGGGTTAGCTAGCTAGCTGCCCTCACTCTTCTTTCACCCTTCTTACCTATCAGCTAAAATAAAAAAAAAATGCTGTACATGTAACTTTATACACAATTCTGCGTTAAGGAGTTTTATGTCATTGTAAAGATAATGATCTGTAATTTACTATGTTATGTTAAAAAGTCCCTAAAACCAATATAAAAAAATGTGTATCATGAGTTGAAGTTAGCCATATAAGAAAATGTTTTGCCACTTTTTTTCATAATATGATGAGGGGGTGGAAGACTAGCTCTTGCAGCAATTCACTTATTAATAGGAAAGAAGTAAAAAGGCGTAACAGAGTATAGACTAAATATTTCATATTAAAAAAAGATGTCTGTTCTCATACAAACATTAATGAATGAGTTTAAATTAGAACTGAGGAGTTGGTTCAGTTTTTTATGAATTGGACAGTGAAGTTTACTTTCATTATGGTAACACATATCATAAAAAGACATCGTTGGCCTAGGCTTATACCAAGTTGCCTGTATCACATGGAACTATTGTTTTAGATTTTTATTGTATGATTTGGATTTATAACAGCACACAAATAGCGTTGAAGGGTCTAACTGTGAAACGAATATGCCTATACATAATTTATTCATATTCTGATCAGAGTGTCTAAGATGCTTCCCAGATGAAATACAGAGGCAAATTGTCACGAAATTGGCGCTGACCTGTCCACACGTGCAATTACCTGTCAGTCAGTTGGAAGATATTTAGGTAATACCATCAGTTAATCTGTTCTGATGAGTGGACTGTCTCTGCTCACAAACTCTTGTCTACACATAAGTTTTAACGGCATTTGCGATGAACTGACAGAAGAAATGACAGGTAAACTTGATCGTGAAAGCGGGAGAGAGGGAGAGAGATAATTTATTGAATGTCATTCAGAGCTTTTCCAGGCAGAGCCGGGTTGGTCAGCTAATATATATGTGTGTGTGTGTGTGTGTGTGTGTATCTAAGGCCACAGAGGGACAACTTACACCATAAGGAATTATAATTGATAAATACTTCTGCGCAACTGTCTATCGTTGTTTTTAAACCAGTGTCAAATCCGCTGACACAGAAGTAATCATTAGTTATAATTCCCTTTTAGGTGTAATTTATTCCTACGGTATAGTGAATTCGATATTAAATGATATTTGAATATACAAAAAATCATGCGTGTATTAGTGACAAAAGTTCATGTACATATTTATGTACAGTATATACCATATATATATATATATATATATATATATATATATATATATATATATATATATACTATATATATATATATATATATATATATATATATATATATATGATAATTATATGTGTATATATAATAATAATAATAATAATAATAATAATAATAATAATAATAATAATAATATTAATAATAAACAGGACAGCGAGAAGACCGGAAATCATATCTTCTTTTGATTTACACCAGTGCTTCTGGATTGCCTTCCCATCATCAGAGATACACTAAATTTAATTCTTCTTACAATATTAAAAAATGCTAAAATACCTAATATTTCTAAGAAATTTATTTACGTAACTAACAGTCGTTGAGCGAGAAGTAAAATAAAAACTACACATTACTCTGTGAAATTACATATATAAAAAATGCACAAAAAAAAAGTGTTGCCGGACTTACTGTTAAGGGCTATAGCTGCTGTAGCTGATAAACGACGTCAGAAAAAAGGAGAGAGAGAAAGAGAGAGAGAAATGTATGAGTAATAGGCTGTTAGGCAATGTGTAGTGGTGTAGAAGTAGTTTGGTTGTTTAAGGAAGGCGACAGTTTCTTTATGTAAAGAGATTCTGAAAGAAGGAGCGAAAGGCAATCGGTGGTTTGACAGTGTTTTGAAATGATTGTACAGAACATTAGTTTTACATGAGTTTGAGTGGTTCCTTATGGCAGGAAATTCTTTTGAATTTTAAATGCGACCATAGAATACATCAGAAAGGTGTCTTTGAATCGGAAAAGTCTGTCTGTTGCTAAAGGGTGTTTGCGTACAAACTTGAAATTAACACGCGGGTACAAAGTGTTCACAACTATCTTATGTTCACGTCCAAAGGCTGTATTTTCTACATATGACAATGAAAAATACATTAATTTTTTTGGAACTTGAGGACATGATAAACACACACACACACATACACACACACACACACACACAATATATATATATATATATATATATATATATATATATATATATATATATATATATATATATATATATATATATTTGTGTGTGCGTGTAAGTTATCGCCTCCAAAGCCGTATGAAGTTACGCTACCCTAGTCTTTCGTGTTTTTAATCTTCCACACATCTCCAGCGTCCCTTTTCGTAGTTCTCATCCAAGTAGGTCTGGGTTTCCAAGTCGTCTGGTGCCCATAGGAGCCCATCTGACACTCAAGTACTATTCTCCCAAAGGGTTGTAACAGCAAAGGACGGGTCCAGGCCGTCTCCATCTCTCTTCCATCATCTTTTTTTGGACATATGGAACTTCCATAATTTCCCATATGGTATCATTTCAAACTCTACCCTGCAGTGTGACTCCTAATGTTCTTTCTGAATCTTTATTCTCATATCTATGAAGTCCTTTAGCTATATTTTCATTGTCATACCGTGAATCATGTTCCTATAGCACTACAGATCCTACTGGACTAACCTCCGTTTTCATTTTCAGTCCATTTGATTTCCAAATCGTATTCAGTTTGTCCATTGATTGACTGCCCCTTTTATTAGTCTTCCACTAAGTTCCACCTCAAGAGAACTGCACTGGATATCTTTCTTTCTTGCCTTTATGGGTACTCTGTTCTCGCTACTTTGGCTTTTCTTGGATTAATTTAAGTGCCATCTCTCTCGATTAGAGACACATTATATTAAGGGAGCTGTGTAAATCTTTCAGTTTTTTTGCTGACTGTAACAGCATTTGCATCTTGTAAGTCTATCAAGTTTCTACCGTTACCGCAAATTAACTTTTCTTCCATATATATATTTTATATATTATATATATATATATATATATATATATATATATATATATATATATATATATATATTGTCATATTTACTGTAACTAACCGTGTTCTTTGAAATTTAACAGGCCCATAAAACACGACTAACATGATAAACCCATGTACAGTATTTTGATTGCTAGTGCTTCAGTCCTGATCACCAATGAATGTGGACAGTTTGTAAGCAACAAGAGAATATAAAAAGGAATATACTGGTATGGAATAATGACGTTGGTAGGATTAAAAATGGCAATTGTGCAGAGGTGATAAGCCCACCTGGGTCGAGACCGATGGGTGTATCCACTGCAACAGTTGCTGAAGAATGGGTCTTAAGATAACTAGTCCATGAAATCTGATTTCCAGTGCCCTGGTAAATTCTTAATGTCACTTTTATTGATGCTAGTGGATTCCAGAATCTCTCCTTTGTACGAGCAGTTACATGAAGATGAAAAGGCCCATAAAAACTAAATACACGTTGAAACCACATATTTCGAATACCAGTGCCTCTGTATTCCTGATCACTGGTGAAATTTGGACAAATGGTAAATGACAAGATTGTGTATAAGACATATGTAGGTGTGGCAATATGACGTTTCTGGTATGTAGATGTCTGTTGACCTGGGGTGGAAAAGGGTCAACAGACATTAGGTTTTGGTCCTCGTTAACTCCCGCCTGTGTTGAGTCTGGTAGGCATATCTGCTGGAGCACCTGCTTGAGAATTGGCCTTAATATTAACTCGTCAGTAAAACCCAATTTCCAGTGTCTTCCTGACAGATTCATTTTCTCCCTTTTATGATGATTGAAGACTCCAGAATCTCTCTTGTGTGAGCTGTTACATGTGAAAAACGGTTCAGCCTCATTCCAGTTTATGGTATGACCGTATCACTTGTAAATAAGAAAATTCCCGGGCTCTGTGAACCATATTTTACAGATCATTTTTGCTCAATAAATCTCTGTGAGATGGATCTACTGATCTCCCAGTGATAAATTTCATTACAGTTATATCGGATGGGGTTTTATAAACCCGGCATCAACTTATATATATATATATATATATATATATATATATATATATATATATATATATATATATATATATATATATATATATATTTATATATGTATGTATATATATATGTATGTATGTATAAATGGATGTATGTAAGTGAGTCTATGTATGTATGTATGTTCGTATGTTCCAACATAACTGAAACACATTAAGCAGTTTCAACCAAACTAGGTATACATATGACTTACTAGCTGGAAAAGAATACTGTGGGGGTAAGACATCACTGGCACCAAAGGGTACCAAAGGGGGTGGGGGTGGGAAGGGCTTCCCTGAAACAGGGCTAGTTCTGCCTGTAGACTTAGTAACTAAATAAACTCTATGGGTTTATCATACCTAATTTTGGTATACATGTGACTTACTATCTGGAAAAGAATATTGTGGGGGTAAGGTAACACTGGCACTAAAGGGGGTGGGGGTGGGAAAGGGTGACATGTAAAAATAATGAAATTGACAGATATTAGTGTCTAATTCATAGTTTTTGAGGTTGCTGAGATGAATGGTGACATTCCTGATGCCCTTTAAGTCCAAGTTCAACCCCAATAGGAAGGCAGGGTGAGAAGGGGCGAAAAATAAAATGTAAAAAATGACAGATGTTAGTGTCTAATCCATAGTTTTCGAGGTTGCTGAGATGAATAGTGACACTCCTGATGAACTTTAGGTCCAAGTTCAGCCCCAGTAGGAAGGGTGGGAGGATGAGAAGAGGGGGAAATATAAAATGTCAAGAATGCTGGGCAATTTAATTGAAGCAACTATCTTAAGAGGAAAGGGAGAGAGTGAGAGGGAGAGTAGCGGGGGTGTTAGGGAGGCAAAAGAGGGGAAGAATGAGAGAGAGAGAGAGAGTTTATCGGTTGTCTTTCAGAGTTTTCCCAGGCAGTGCTGGGTTGGTCAGCTAGTATGAATATAAATTTAGGATTATGAAAGAAGAACCAATTGTCAGATATAAGAAGTTCAGTTACTTTTTAGTGCATCTTTATTTTATCGTTAAAGTTTATGTGTTTGTTACTATTGATGAAATCCCCAGAGTGGGTTAATGTCGTCAGCGCACCTAATGCTGTGCAGTCTAGGAATTACTTAAGGTTCTTTGTAGAGTCCCCTCAGCCCCTAGCTGCAACTTCTTTCCTTCCTTTTACTCTACCACCGCTCATATTCTCTTTCTTCTATCTTACCTACCACCCTCTCTTAACAATAATTTCTTAGTGCGACTGCAAGGGTTTCTTCCTATTGAACCTTGAAAACCCTTTTACTCTCAATTTCCCTTTCAGCACCGTATGACTCAGGCCCAGCGCTTGGCCGTTGGCCTAACGTTTATATTCAGTTCCACCATTGATGAAATATGCCATCATTAGTAAAACTGAGAACATGACTCTGCAAAGGGAACGCTGGAAATTGAATTTCACGGAGAAATTAATCTTACGGCCCAATCTTAAGAAAGAATTCCAACGGATCTTCCCACAGACTCGGCTCAGGTGGGAGCTAACGAGGGCTGAACAACAAACAATTGACCCATTTTATTACAAACGCCATTTCTGATCCCGCCAACGTCGTTATCCTCTTGTCCTCACCAGAGATCAGGATTGAAGTACTGGCAATCGAAATATATGGTTTTGTCGTGTTAATGGTGTTTTGTGGTCTTTTAAATGTCATTATATATATATATATATATATATATATATATATATATATATATATATATATATATATATATATATATATATATATATATATATATATATATATACATACACACACATACGTGTGTGTATGTGTGTGTGCGTGTGTGGTGAAAACACGATCTCCATATAATTATACATCGAGCAGATATAGGGATTCTACTGTGGCTTCCTTCTTCAGAAAAGCAGCTAAGGTGCTGTCTCCATCAAACATAATAAGGATTTCACAGCTCTAAAGTAACAAATATGGAACAGAATCAGCTTTTACCTCACCCAATCTTACATGTAACTTACTGTTGACTCTTGAAGACTGGCTGTAAATACCTTGATTTTTTTATTGTAAGAATAATAGTATACCTCTAACAGAATTACATGGATAAGTAAGAACAATATGAAATTTACTGTAATGGTCACGAGGATAAGAATGGCAGGTTTTCTTTCTTAACTATAACCTTTAATTTTCACACGTATATGTAACGCAGGCAAACGGGGATGAGGCGAGAATCAGACCCCTTGAGTGTTTGAGACAGTACTTGGGAATATACGTAACAAAGGAGAAATTTTTCCTTATTCTCCTCCATGAGAGATTCTTAAGTGTTACGGATGCTGCAGGCCGAAGGTGTGACTATTTCAGGTGTTTGCAACGATTTTTTCTTGGCGATATATTGCCGCTCTGCAATGGACGTGGAGAAAGTCAAGAAGGCCTTGCATGAATTAAATTTGGTCATCCACCGACCCATGCAATTCGAGGAAGGTGAACCAGTAAAACTTCCGCTGCATTATCAGCGTCATACACCTACACAGAAGTGTCATCAGCAACAAGTCAGACCCCATGTGTAGTTCCTTGTTGGATGAGTCGGTAGAGTTCTCGGCTAGCACTCTGCTAGGCCCGAGTTCGAGTCTCCGGCCGGCCAATGAAGAATTAGAGGAATTTATTTCTGGTGATAGAAATTCATTTCTCGGTATAATGTGGTTTGGACTCCACAATAAGCTGCAGGTCCCGTTGCTAGGTAACTAATTGGTTCTTAGCCACGTAAAATAAGTCTAATCCTTCGGGCCAGCCCTCTCTAGGAGAGCTGTTAATCAGCTCCATAGTGGTCTGGTTAAACTAAGGTATACTTAACTCAGACCCCATGTGCAGTATACAGTGCACCAAGTAGCCCTATCTTGTTGTCTCTCACACTCTCTGAATATAATGACTCATCATTTCCAGCTCTGCTTTCACACCATCTACCCAAGTACTTCTCGGCCTTCCTCTCCTCCTACCATCTCAAAGTGATCCGATCTACTGCTTCACCTATGCTAACTTTGTTGCAACTGACTTCTTGATACTTCCACAGTGCTCACCCTGTCAGTTCGTCGTACATTGCATATACTACACAAAGAGTTCATTTCAATAGCTTCCACCCTCTTCATTTCATTGTACTTAGTATCTGCAGCCCACTTCCGTAAAAGAGAGTTGGCTCAACAATCCTTTCATACTCTCCCGCTTAGGCTTTCATAGATAATTTGTCTCTTCACAATCATTTCCACACACTCCTCTACCTTTGTTTATTACATCTATTATGTGACTCGCCTATTGTTTCATTTTGCCATCATCCGTTATATTTGCCCCAAAACTTGCATGGATCACCCATTTTCATTCTACTACCATCCATATGTACCTTAATTGCTCCATCTTCCAGACTTCCATTTAGCTTCATAGCCATACTCTCGCCCACATTTACTTTAAAATTTCTTGTCTTGCAAACGCTTTTAAACTGTTTTATTAGTTTCTGCAGTTTGTCTTCACTGTCTCCTTTCAGCACAGTATCATCTGCAAATATCAGTCATTTCATAACCTATTACGGATTCATTCTTTACTATACAGCTTGTACTGTACCTACATCCACTGTCCTTTCTCTTGCCTCCTGCATCACTTCATCCGTGGAGATATTAATAGAACGGCCTTGGAGTCATAACGCATCCTTGTCTCAGACCCATCTCCATACTAAAACACTCACTCTCTCATCTACATATTTTACCACATGCTTGAATTCCATCATAAAAACTTTTATTGCTCTCAGTAGATTATCTGTCGTAACATACGTTCTCAACACCTTCACATTGTCTCTGTTGATTCTGTTATCATCTTTTTTTATAAGTTAGGATATGCGACATGCACTTTTTCTCTTTACGTTTATACTGTTTCAGAATAAACCCCTAATCCACATTCCTTCTTCCTTGCCTAAACCCACACCATTCCTCCCTTGCAAGTCCTTCTCTCATCAGTATCATACCATACACCTTCCTTGGTATAGTAAGCAACTTTTGTCACCATAATTTATGCATGCACCTCTGTCATCTGTACCTTTATACAGTGGGACAATTGTTTCTCTCTCTCATTCCTTCAGAAATGCTCCTTCAACCATTCATACCTTACAAACCCTGGTCAGTCCCTCAATGACACTTTCAACGCCCTACCGCAGCATCTCACTTGTAATACAGTCATCTAGTTTCTTTCCATTCTTTGCGCGTGCGTGTAAGTAGAAAGATTACAGATAAAAGTGCTTGAGTTTGTGAAATGTAAAAATGATTTTCGATTCTTCAAAAATTATTCTTCGGTGTCCGGATACTAATCATAAGTCCATGTAAATTGCACAGACCACCATATTTTGATGGTATATTATCGCATCGTGACTAAATGATCAGCGTCCAAAAAAGTGCTCTGTTCCTTTCTTCTTTTTATAATGAAGTTACTTTCTTCTTTTTATATTTAACAGACAACATGAACAATGAGATCGTAGCAGCAACTGAAACATGATTGAGATTAAAGTTTTAGATAAAGCAGGGGTGATATGTTTATCAACATCGCGTTCGCTTGTCGCTGCATTAGACTAAACGTTGAAAATATGAAGTGTTCACTCAGCACAAAGTCTCAGATTACGATTTAAAGGGTTTGTTCAACATACGGTGACAATGTGTCTTAAAATTCTTGAAGAATTTAAAATTTTATGTTCTTTTTAACTATGGAACCCAAATATATAATTTATAATATACATAAATATATAATTTATAATTTGTTGCATACTGACAACCGAATAAATCAATGTGCAAATCGAGTGGAGTCTTGTATGCATACTTATAAACTGTCTTTCTATCACTCTTGTGCGACTGATGTCTAGAGATATGTGGTTGTGTACTTGAAAGAGAACTGTTCATTGAACACTAAACACTTTTCTGTTTGATTGATGAATTTTTGGCGTTGGCAGTACGATAGTAATATGTAGATAATGGTTTGAAAATATGATAACAGAGTTCTGATTAAACGCACACATCGAGAAGGTTGTCTATGTAGGGAGCCCAAATAGACAATCTGGATGAAGGACGATTTCTGCATGAAAATAATTTTCCATTCTTTATTTGCAAAAAACACCGAGAGTAAATAAAACGTTATTATGCTTATCCGAAGCTTTTGATTAGCTGGAAAAACTACAAGTGAAAAAATATGAAAGAATTGACATAAACTCGTGATGTAATTTTTCGCTTACTGCGCTCACAGTTTACCTCTGACGTTTCTTTATGCAATGGGAGTGGTAAGATGGACGCGCTGAGCAAACATCTCCAGCGCTAGGTCTCATTTAATACGAGTTTGCAGAGCAACGCACAAATAAATCATTTTAAAACAATAGACGTATAAGTCAAGAGTGCTGTGTCGCAATTACAAGTAATGATTTGATGCCTTTTCTCTATCTTATTACTCAGAGAAGCTGGTCACGAACTCTTTTTGTTTAACTGGTAATTATAGAGTAGAGGAGCCTCACCCACGAGATGAATGGAGTGTTTTTGACCTCTTGACCTGGTGTCACTTTTTAGAAACGTGAAAGAAAAGTGTTTGCTTCTTCGCTTTTGCTGAATGCTTTTGCTGAATATCAACATGCCAGAACTTATACAGTAGATCTATACCGTAACATGCATATCCGGGTAATTCTGTCTGGCTTTTCCATTTGATAAGTTTTACTGCGTTCGTCTGCAATTGCATAATTTTTCTCTTCCGAGAGTTATTTACGTGGCCGTCGCATCGATTTCATGCAGCATATTTATTTAGAATTCGGAAATGTCTAATTTTTTACTAAGGCTACCGCGTTTCTCATAAGAGTGAAATCGGTCGAATATGTCAAAATTTTAAGAAAACATTACGTACAATCACATTCTAAGATGACCTTTGCATGACTCAGTCATCCATTGCCGATGCGATCGACAAAGAATGTCTTTACCAAACCTAGGCACAAGCATTACAGATATGTTTTACTCATAAAAATGTTGGGAAAAATCTGCCACAACATTATTATATTGCACTTTAAACAAAGTCCTGTTTAATCCTTTCTGCTTAACCCTGTGAAAAAGAATTAATTACGAAAAAGTTAGCTAGAACGCATCCGCCTGTATCAGCCAGTGGCCGCGGCCATGAACATTGAACAGTGCAAAACTGACAACGGAGTTGATTGTGTGATTTCATTATACAGTCCTTTTGTTACAGAGAGAGAGAGAGAGAGAGAGAGAGAGAGAGAGAGAGAGAGAGAGAGAGAGAGAGAGAGAGAGAGAGATGTGTGTCCAAATTTACGCTGTATCAAGAATGTTATTCATAAGATTTCAGTCACTTGAAAGGCAACGAAACCTCGTGCCCCCAAAATCAGGCGTTCTCGGAAACTGGGCGAGGGACTTCCAATGTCGAAACCCGTAGCGAACGATCTCAGGGTCACAAGGCCCGTGACTGGTACGTACTTCTCTGCCTCTCTGTATGGGAATGTTATCTGCTCATGTTGCCATTTTGATCTATTTTTTTATGACGAAATATGCGTAATCTTGTTTATTATGCGTATTTGTAGGCCTTATTATTATATGACATTTTCTTGTATGTATTTGTAGCATCATCCACAGTCACACGCACGCACACACACACACACACACACACACACACACATATATATATATATATATATATATATATATATATATATATATATATATATATATATATATGTTGTCTGGCCGTTTATGAAGAATAAAGGATCGTGATTACGTGAGGGTGTAAGGTCCCCTGAAACTCGTTCTCCTCCGCTCCGTTTTCTGTAAGGGGACCTTCCAGCCTTCACCTTGAAGGCTCCAGCGACCCGAGGTCGTCGGGTCGCGGTCATCGGAAGTGTTCTGCTGTTGATTTATGTAAAAACAAAGCCAGTGGCATTAATAACTTATTATTATTTATTGTAACATTTGTCTGGCAGGTCATATTCCATGCCTTAGATTTAGTTTCTTAAGGTTGTATATTTGTATCTGCATAATTGGTTGACCCAGGTCACACATCTGCCCTTTATGCACTGGGCCTTCATGCAGATATGGCTGCAGTCCTTTTAGAAAGTTGTATATGTTTTTTGTTAATAAATCAGTTTCATTGTTCCTGTTATCTTATTTTTGGACAACCTTACATTGGTGACCCAAGGAGTATTTTCCGAGCCATTAACGGACTAACTACGGCGCTTTAGTTTTGGCTCGATGAAAACTTCACGCCCCTAACGGACTTGATACGGCGCCCACTGGCGCTCGGCGTTCGACTCGTCGGTAGGTCTCCGCACCATTAGCGGACTAATTACGGCGCACTCCTTTGTACGTTTTGGTGCTCGAGACATTGATAAGGTTGAACAAAAACAAACATGACAGACAGATCTGTTACACTCGGTCCTCGGTAGCTGACGCATCAGGAGACATCCTGCCTCACTCGCCTCCTCGCGCACCTCACGCCAGGGCCGACACCTACCCCCCGCAACCTGTCCGTCTCCCGAATCTTGCCTGTTCCCGCGCCGCGTGCACCAGAGCAGCTGAAGGTCGCCCCGACCGTCCGACTCCCCCCTTACACCCGGGACGACCCTGAGGGATGGTTCTACAGGGTAGAAGGGAACTTCCGAGTTGCCGGTCTGACGGATGCTGTCCTCCAGGCCGATATTGCCATCAATGCCCTGCCCGAGGAAATCTATAAGAAGGTCGCGACGTGGCTCCGCTCCCTGGGGGACCCAGTAACGTTCCTCCGGCTTAAAGATAAGCTCCTCGAGACCTGCACAGCGTCGGCCTCCGAGAGGGCATCCCGCCTGATGGACCTTGCCCTCAACCCCAGGAGAGACGGGACCCCAGGGACATAATGAACGCCATCGAGGACCTCCTCTACCTCCCGACACGGACAGCTACGGCCTGCGGAGACAGGTCGACCTGCCAACAGAAATCTTCCCGCGTCAGCTACGCCCAGAGGTCCGATCCCAGATCCCGGACCCCCTTCAGCCTGCCCCGGGACATCCTCGCCGAGATCTGGCGCACCGCCTGACGGAGGTTGTACGTGCGACCAGGAGACTACAGCTGCAGTGTCCTCCACCAACGCCATCCTCCTTCAAGAAGTCCCTGAAGATCCCATCTGCGCTGTCATCAAGAAAAAGCCACCCCACCACCGCAAAGAAGAGGTACCTGGCATTTGTCACTTCCACAAGAAGTTCGGCAAACGCCAAGTTATGCCGGCCCCCTGCTCATTCACACATCCAAAAACGGGCCGGGAGGCGGCCTGCCCAACGGGCCGGGAGGCAGCCTGCCCGGCAGGCCGCCCGCACCTCACGCAGCAGCAGTACTTCAGGGGCCACGGAAACCCTCGTCAGCAGGTTTCACGCCAGGGAGGCAACCTCCGCAAGATGATGTTGGTGGACACCGGGGCCATCCGCCAGTCTTTCCACCCTCAGGAGAAGACCTCCGGCGCCCGCCGGACGCGACAACCTACCTGACGGCAGCGAACGGGTCCCCATCCCTCCTACGGAACCAGGCCACTTTCGGTCTCCATCCTTGGGAGGAACTTCAACTGGGAGTTCATCATCGCCGACGTGAGAACCCCGCTTCTGGGGCGGACTTTCACCCACTACGACCTAGCAGTGGACGTGGGTCGGAAGCGCTCATCGATATGGGGACCTGTCAGGCCCTGCCCCTATCCACCGGCCCCTGTGAGACCACCCTCTGCCCGTAGGATGGGATTCCACCAGCACGGCGCCCTCCTGAAGGAGTTCCTGAGTGTTCAAGCCAGAACTCCGCCTGACGCCTGGGACCCCTGGCACGGTATCTACCATCACATATCGACGAAGGCCCCCTGTTCACGCCAAGTTCGACGACTTCCCCAGCAGCGCCTTCAGGAGGCGAAGAAGGCCTTCGCAGAGATGGAAAGGATGGGGATCTGCAGGAAGGCCTCCAGCCCCTGGGCCTCCCCCCTCCACATGGTGAAGAAGGCCGACGGCACCTGGAGACCCTGTGGGGACTATCGCCGCCTGAACATAGTGACAGAGCCAGACCACTACCCCTGCCGAACATGCAGGACCTGACATCTTCATTCCACAGGGCTAAAATATTCTCCAAAGTGGACCTCCTGAAGTCCTATTTCCAGGTTCCTGTAGCACCAGAAGACATCCCGAAAACCGCCATCGTTACACCATTCGGGTCCTTCGTCTTCGCATTCTCCACCTTCGTGTTGAGGAACGCAGGGGCGACCTTCCAGCGTCTGATGGACAGCATCCCCGGTGACCTGGACTTCTGCGTCTGCTATGTAGACGACATACTCATATTCTCCAGGTCACGGAGGAACACCTTCAGCACCTGCGGGCCGTCCTCAAACGACTGAATGACAACGGGCTCGTCGTGCGGTTCGACAAGTGTACCTTCGGGTGGAGAAAATCGAATTCTGGGCCACGAAATCTCAACCAAGGGCGTCCACCCCTGTCTTCTAAGGTCAGGGCCATTGAGAAGTTCCCACGCCCACATCAATCAAGGCCCTTCAGGAGTTCCTCGGGATGGTGAACTATTACAGGAGATTCATCCCGGGTGTTGCCACACCATGGCCCCCTGACGGAGGCCCTGAAGGGACGCCCCAAATCCTTAGTGTGGGGACCAGAACAGGACCGGGCCTTCCACGGCGAAGGCATCCCTCGCCAAGGCAGCGACGTTGGCACACCATGACCCCAGTGCCCTCTGCAGCTGACAACAGACGCCAGCAATGTTGCCTGCGGCGCGCGTCCTGAACAGGTAATCCACGGCACACCCCACCCCTGGCCTTCTTCAGCAAGAAACTTAGTCCCACCGAGGCACAATACAGCACGTTCGACAGGGAGCTCGCCGCGCTTACGTGGCGGTGAGACACTTCAAGTTCCTCCTGGAGGGGACGCCTTCATCCTGTGGACAGACCACCAACCCCTGGTCCACGTCTTTCACGGCGGGGACGCTTGGTCGGCAAGGCAGCAGAGGCATCTGGCAGCATTGGCGGAGTTCTCCTGTTCCGTCCGTTACATCCCCCCGGCAAGAGCAACCCAGTAGCAGACGCCCTCCAGGATTGAGGTCAACTCCATCCAGCTCGGGATCGATTATGAGGACCTCGCCCGTGAACAGGCTGTCGACCCAGAGACACCCGCCTACCGTCCGCCTATACGTCCCTGGTGTGGAGGGACGTGCCCTTCGGAAATTCAGGTCTCACCCTTCTCTGCGACACCAGCACGGGCCGTCCCGCCCCCTAATCCCGGCCTCCCGGCGTAAGGAGGTCTTCGACGTGATCCACGGCCTCTCCCACCCCTCAGGCCGTACCACCTCGCGCCTCCTGACGGAAAAATTCATGTGGCACGGGATCCGAAAGGACGCCAGGACCTGGGGCTGGCAATGCCTCCACTGCCAGAGAAGCAAGGTCGGCAGGCACACAGAATCAGGGGTAGGAGAGTTTGCAGCCGAGGAGACGTGTTTCGGCCACATCCATGTCGACATCGCCGGCCCTACCACCTTCAGGAGGAGCCAGATACATCCTGACAGTCGTCGACCGCTTCCACCAGGTGGCCAGAGGCAACGCCGATGTCCGAAGCAACTTCTACAGCATGCGCAGAAGCTCTCTCACCAGCTGGATCAGCCGGTTCGAGTCCCGGACGACATATCCACGGATAGGGGCTCGGCATTCCTGTCGGAGCTGTGGGCCGCCCTGACCCAGCTCCTGGGCACCAAACACCATACCACAACATCTTACAACCCCGAGGCAAACGGGATGGTGGAAAGGTTTCACTGTTCACTGAAGGCCTCCCTTACAGCAAGGTGTTCAGGAGAAAATTGGAAAGACCAGCTACCTTGGGTCCTCCTCGGCCTCAGGACCGCCCCACGGCCAACGGGCGAGCCGTCCCCCTGCCGAGAAAGTCTATGGGGAAACGCTGACCGTGCCGGGAGAACTGGTCGAAGGAAGGAAGGACATCACCATGCAGAGGCTACGGGAGATTGCCGGCAAATTTGTACCTTGTAGGCGATCCTTCCAAGCAAGGACCCCAGTCTACATTCCCCCAGCCTTATCATCTTGCAGGCAGGTCTTCGTCAGGGACGATGCAGTACACGGCCCCTAACAAATCCGTACAGGGCCCCTTCAAAGTACTTCGGCGTAACGGGAAGGCCTACCAGCTTCACATCCATGGGAGGGAAGATTGGGTCTCCATAGACCGGTTGAAACCAGCCTTTCTGCCCGACGAAGCTGATCCAGAAGGTGTCGAGGGTCAATGGGCCACCCAGGCGCCCCTTATCGCACGTCAGCAGCGCACAAGGAAGGGACGGGACGTCCTCCCAGAGCAATCGTTTCCCCAAGAGCCACCAAGGGGCTGGTATCCTGCAGGAGGACACCGAGGACGGTACCCTCCTTAGTTTTCACTTCAAGATCCAGGGGAACCCTCCGCCTCCCTCCCGTTACAGGAATTAATCAGCCGTCACAAACGTCTTGGGGGAGTACTGTAAGGTCCCCTGAAACTCGTTCTCCTCCGCTCCGTTTTCTGGAAAGGGACCTTCCAGCCTTCACCTTGAAGGCTCCGCGACCCGAGGTCGTCGGGTCGCGGTCATCGGAAGTGTTCTGCTGTTGATTTATGTAAAAACAAAGCCAGTCGGCATTAATAACTTATTATTATTTATTGTAACATTTGTCTGGCAGGTCATATTCCATGCCTTAGATTTAGTTTCTTAAGGTTGTATATTTGTATCTGCATAATTGGTTGACCCAGGTCACACATCTGCCCTTTATGCACTGGGCCTTCATGCAGATATGGCTGCAGTCCTTTTTAGAAAGTTGTATATGTTTTTTTGTTAATAAATCAGTTTCATTGTTCCTGTTATCTTATTTTTGGACAACCTTACAAGGGTTATATTTAGAAGCAACGCGAGGAAATTTTCCTCCTTCAAACTTTGAGCGACAATGATTGCTTGGTTGCGGATACTGAAATTAAAGAGAAGTGTATCTTAAGTAAATCTGATAGACCGTTTTAATGAAATCTATCAGCATTATTTTCATTAAAGTAATGGTTTAAATTTTGAAAGAAAAGAATAACAAACATGGCTAACTAAAAGTTATACAAAACAGCGGCAGCCTATGGCATAAATGAAACTCTTAGGTGATTTAGGCATGATTTTCGCTGGTATCCATTGGCGGATAAGTATTTATAAACCTCCAACGAAATCAGCTGTTATGCATCGTGTAATGTAAGGAAATTTGGTCATGGACGTACCACAACTAGTATGGTTTTGGAATAGAAGTTAACGTTTTCCATAAAACTAATGTTTAATGAGTCGTTTCGACATAAACGAAAAGAATTGAAGATTTTAAAAGTGTTCTTAGCAAATAACTACCATAAAATGAAAATGATTCCGTATCAGCTTTTCCTTCTTCCTGGACGCGGCCACCGGTTAATAATAGGTGTATGCATTCTAGCTAACATTTTCGTATTTAAATCTTTTTCACGGGATTAAGCAAAAAGGATTAAACAGGACGTTGTTTAAAATGTTACGGCTTTAATTTAAGCAGTATAATAATGTTGCGGCAGATTTTTTCCCAAATTGTTATGAGTTAAATATATCTTTTACGCTTGTTCCTCGGTTTGATAAAGGCATTCTTTGTTGATGGCATCGGCCATGAATGGCTGGTTCATAAATATTTCATCTTGGAATCGGTTTGTAAGTAATATTGTCTTATAATTTTAACATTTATGATCGATTTCACTCTCATGGGGAATGTCGTGGCCTTACTAAAAACAATAGTCACGTTTATGGATTCAGGTAAGCAATAAATAAGCAGGATGGAATCCTACGAAGTCATGTGGCAATACTTTCAATGCCGAGTTTCCAGGTTTACGTTCCCCTGGTGGGTTACACAAGAGGAAATTTCTGTTGTAATTTCCTCATAAGTTTTTCCAGAACAATATGCAACGCAGGGCTGACTGACGAAATTATCTTATTCAGTCCATATCAGGGCAGGGCTCATCAGATATAATGGCTGAATTGACAGTGGCTGAGCACATTAGATCATTCAGTCTGCAACAGGTATTGGTGAAATGATGATTTATTCTTATTCTTGCAGTGTGTGATTGTAAACAGTAATTGGGTGGAAAAATTTATGCGATTCTGACAGTTACATGGAGTAAGGACTGAAAATATTTTCAACATTCTTTTTCAGCAATACAATACATACGATATCTATTAGAAAGTACCTTGTTGGCTGAAATATCTTTCTTTCTTTTAAGAAAGCAGCACGGAACCTTGCTCCAAACACATTCGTTAGGCGTTACTGTCTGTAGTCAATATAACTGAAAATCTGGTTTGAAATGGTGTGCAAGTTCCAGCATTCCAATCAAACTCTAGAAAGTGTCGAGTACTTTCATTTGTGACGGTTTAATTCTTCTTTAAATAATATGTGTATAAAGCAATCGTAACAGATTGTATGATTACACAGCTAAGTAAGGCAAAGACTCTACTGAAAAAAACATTAGTACTTAGGAAATGTTAGTTCTTAAATTCTAGGGTAAAGTGTTGGACAGTGTTGCCAGTTTATCCATGTATTTACAGAAAAGTACCCTTCGTTTTAGTAACGGCTTCTAATTTTATTCATCTTTTGATTTAAATACACGAAGACATGCGAAATGAGTATGAGTCTCAGGCTTCATAGACTGAGACTGAAGCGACGAACTGAGTGGTAAATGGGATATACATGCATACATACATACATACATACTACATATATACATACACACACACACACACACACACACACACATATATATATATATATATATATATATATATATATATATATATATATTTATATAAATATATATATATAAAGAAAAGATTCCATGATAAGTAAGGATGAAGGAATATTTGAATCCTCGACACTAGCGTCCTCAGATTGTGTTATGATTAGGATACAAGAAAGTTTTGGGCATTTGAAAAATGTCTTCTGATTAGGACACAGGAATGATTTGGCCATTTGAAAAATGTGTTCTGATTAGGACACAGGAATGATTTAGCCATTTGAAAATTGTGTTCTGATTAGGACACAGGAAAGATTTGGGCATTTGAAAAATGTTTTCTGATTAGGACACAGGAATGATTTGGGCATTTGAAAAATGTGTACTGATTAGGACACAGGAATGATTTGGCCATTTGAAAAATGCCTTCTGATTAGGACACAGGAAAGATTTGGGCATTTGAAAAATGTGTTCTGATTAGGACACAGGAATGATTTGGGCATTTGAAAAATGTGTTCTGATTAGGACACAGGAATGATTGGGCATTTGAAAAATGTGTTCTGATTAGGACACAGGAAAGATTTGGGCATTCGAAAAATGTGTTCTGATTAGGACATAGGAATGATTTGGCCATTCGAAAAATGTGTCCTGATTAGGACACAGGAATGATCTGGGCATTCGAGAAATGTGTTCTGATTAGGACACAGGAAAGATTTGGGCATTCGAAAAATGTGTTCTGATTAGGACACAGGAATGATTTGGGCATTTGAAAATGTGTTCTGATTAGGACACAGGAATGATTTGGACATTTGAAAAATGTGTTCTGATTAGGACATGGGAAAGATTTGGGCATTTGAAAAATGTGTTCTGATTAGAACACAAGGATGATTTGGGCATTTGAAAATATGTTCTGATTAGGACACGAAAAAGATATGGGCATTTGAAAAATGTGTTCTGATTAGGACACAGGAATGATTTGGACATTTGAAAAATGTGTTCTGATTAGAACATAGGAAAGATTTAGGCATTTGAAAAATGTGTTCTGATTAGGACACAGGAATGATTTGGGCATTTGAAAAATGTGTTCTGATTAGGACTCAAGAATGATTTGGGCATTTGAAAAATGTGTTCTGATTAGGACATAGGAATGATTTGGCCATTTGAAAAATGTGTTCTGATTAGGACACAGGAAAGATTTGGGCATTTGAAAAATGTGTTCTGATTAGGACACAGGAATGATTTGGGCATTTGAAAAATGTGTTCTGATTAGGACACAGGAATGATTGGGCATTTGAAAAATGTGTTCTGATTAGGACACAGGAAAGATTTGGGAATTCGAAAAATGTGTTCTGATTAGGACACAGGAATGATTTGGCCATTCGAAAAATGTGTCCTGATTAGGACACAAGAATGATCTGGGCATTCGAGAAATGTGTTCTGATTAGGACACAGGAAAGATTTGGGCATTTTGAAAAATGTGTCCTGATTAGGACACAGGAATGATTTGGGCATTTGAAAATGTGTTCTGATTAGGACACAGGAATGATTTGGACATTTGAAAAATGTGTTCTGATTAGGACATGGGAAAGATTTTGGCATTTGAAAAATGTGTTCTGATTAGAACACAAGGATGATTTGGGCATTTGAAAATATGTTCTGATTAGGACATGAAAAAGATATGGGCATTTGAAAAATGTGTTCTGATTAGGACACAGGAATGATTTGGACATTTGAAAAATGTGTTCTGATTAGAACATAGGAATGATTTAGGCATTTGAAAAATGTGTTCTGATTAGGACACAGGAATGATTTGGGCATTTGAAAAATGTGTTCTGATTAGGACTCAAGAATGATTTGGGCATTTGAAAAATGTGTTCTGATTAGGACACAGGAAAGATTTGGGCATTTGAAAAATGTGTTCTGATTAGGACACAGGAAGGATTTGGGCATTTGAAAAATGTGTTCTGATTAGGTTACAGGAAAGATATGGGCATTTGAAAAATGTGTTCTGATTAGGTTACAGGAAAGATATGGGCATTTGAAAAATGTGTTCTGATTAGGACACAGGAATGATTTGGGCATTTGAAAAATGTGTTCTTACTTGACACAGGAAAGATTTGGGCATTTGAAAAATGTGTTCTGATTAGGACACAGGAAAGATCTGGCCATTTGAAAAATATGTTCTGATTAGGACACAGGAAAGATTTGTGCATTTGAAAAATGTGTTCTGATTAGACACAGGAAAGATTTGGGCATTTGAAAAATGTGTTCTGATCAGGACACAGGAAAGATTTGGGCATTTGAAAAATGGGTTCTGATTAGGACACAGGAATGATTTGGGCATACGAAAATGTGTTCTGATTAGGACACAGGAATGATTTTCCCATTTGAAAAATGTGTTCTGATTAGGACACAGGAATGATTTGGCCATTTGAAAAATGTTTTCTGATCAGGACACAAGAAAGATTTGGGCATTTGAATAATGTGTTCTGATTAGGACACAGGAAGGATTTGGGCATTTGAAAAATGTTTTCTGATTAGGACACATGATAGATTTAGGCATTTGAAAAATTTTTTCTGATTCGGATACAGGAGTGATTTGGGCATTTGAAAAATGTGTTCTGTTTAGGACACAGGAATGACTTGGGCATTTGAAAAATGTGTTCTGATTCGGATACAGGAGTGATTTGGCCATTTAAAAAATGTGTTCTGTTTAGGACACAGGAATGATTTGGGCATTTGAAAAATGTGTTCTGATTAGGACACAGGAATGATTTGGGCATTTGAAAAATGTGTTCTGATTTGGACACAGGAAAGATTTGGGCATTTGAAAAATGTGTTCTGATTAGGACACGGGAAAGATTTGGGCATTTGAAAAATGTGTTCTGATTAGGACACAGGAGAGATTTGGGCGTTTGAAAATGTGTTCTGATTAGGAAACAGGAAAGATTTGGCCATTTAAAAAATGTGTTCTGACTAGGACACAGGAAAGATTTGGCCATTTGAAAAATGTGTTCTAATTAGGACACAGGAAAAATTTGGCCATTTGAAAAATGTGTTCTGATTAGGACACAGGAAAGATTTAGCCATTTGAAAAATGTGTTCTGATTAGGACACAGGAAAGATTTGGGCATTTGAAAAATGTGTTCTGATTAGGACACAGGAAAGATTTGGCCATTTGAAAAATGTGTTCTGATTAGGACACAGGAAAGATTTGGGCATTTGAAAAATGTGTTCTGATTAGGTCACAGGAAAGATTTGGGCATTTGAAAAATGTGTTCTGATTAGGACACAGGAAAGATTTGGGCATTTAAAAAATGTGTTCTGATTAGGACACAGGAAAGATTTGGCTATTTGAAAAATGTGTTCTGATTAGGACACAGGAAAGATTTGGGCATTTGAAAAATGTGTTCTGATTAGGACACAGGAAAGATTTGGTCATTTGAAAAATGTAGGCCAAAATTTCATGTCTAGAATCGAAAGCGTTTTGACAACAATTTAGAATATTTAGTCGACACCTTCTCAGAGTCACGAAAGAGTTTCTGTTCTCCTAAAATGCTGAACATCCACGGGGTATGAAATTTTATGATCGCCAATGGCACGCGTTCCATTTATCCTTAATATATTGCACCAATTGTTCCTCACCGTAATTAGTCAGTGGCACAGTTGCAGAAATAATGAAGCTGTTAAAGCAGCAGAAGAAAAATTTAGAATCAGTGTCATTATTTTCAAAATGCACCTTGAGTCCTTTATTCATGCACACGTTTCCCCTAATTAAAAAAAAAAAAAACTATAGTGTTCCCGATGCATTACACAGAAAGTACTGAAGGACAATTAGCATTTCATGCTCTCTCCATCGTGTGACTGGTCGTAACTCGTAACATAGCTAATATTGCAAGAATAAGGATAAGTAATCATTCTGCCAATAACAATAGCTGAGTGAATTATTTAACTCGCTTAGCCACTTTAAATTTAGTTATATCTGAAGAATCCTGCGTTGACACTGTCAGAGAATTTCGGATGTTAGAGCTGTGTTGCTTTTTGATCACTTAGCAATAAATATTGCCTAAGTAGCATATTGTTCTGGGCAAAGAAATGAGTAACTTAATAAAAAAAACTCTTTTGTAACCCTAACCTCCAATTTACAACCACCCTTCTGTGTTCATCTCTGCAGGAATTTCATGGCCTTTGAACCTGCCTGGGTCTTCTTTCCTTGTCTTATCGTATCATATGTGACTTCCATTCATCAAAGGCTCACTTTGCAGGCATTATTGTGTGTGTGTGTGTGTGTGTGTGTGTGTGTGAATAAGAGTGTTTCAAGTTATTGGTAAAACGCCAGGCCGTTGATCGCTTAACCTGTAATGAATGAGTAAATCACGATTTGCTCAAATGGTAAAAAAAAAAAAAAAAGAGTGCGTCATACTTTGTTATCTACTAAACCACATTTACAGGCAACCCTGGAATTCCGTCAATCTTTTGACTGTTTCTCGCTGTTAAATGTTTTCTCATATTTCTGGCAATTTACTGTATCTGTACTTAACAATGTTTAAGTCATATTTTAGGCTTTATCAGTGATTTTATATGTACCTATGAATATTTTGTCGTACTACTGAACATATTTCGGTCCATCATGACTGAAAAAGAGGCTAAAGTCCTTTGCCAACTAATAAGCAATAGAAAATGCCTGTAAGGTCATCAAAATATGTGAAATTTAACCCATCCCTACGAAGAACCTGAATGACACCTTTTTAGAAGTAAAAGCGCAATTATCTTGAAGGCAAGTAGACAAAATCAGGACAAATGACCAATTGGTTAATGCTTTATTTTTGATGGGTATACCCTGAAAACCAAATAGAATAAATGTATGTAGAACAAATCCCCCTCCACTGCATTACCAGAGTTGAATTCGTCCATAGAAATTATCAAAATAATTTGAAAGCAAAACTACTTGAAATGACTGCCGCTTCGAAGGTGAACCAAAGTATAATTCTCTGTCTTTGGAGGTCGTGCATATACGAATCCTGTCTTACTGGCTAAGTATAGAAAACTGCTCAGCAACCCTAAGAGAAAGGATAACTTTGACGGTATTTCAAAAATTTGTTGTAGGTCCTTTCATCTAACTCGAGTAAATTTCAGGGTTATTGCTTCTTAATACTCATGCATATTTCAGTGGAAATTTGAGTCGAAATTTAGCGACACTGTCCCAGTAATAAAGTGTTGTTTACGTGCTGACTGTAGTTATCACTGGACAATACTTCCTTCTGGCACTCGCTAAGGTTGCTGGAAAGTTGATATCACGAGATATGCGTAAATACAGCACCTTAAATCTTGAAACTTGTTTCATGATGGCCAGTATGATTACAGCAAAAAATCTGTTCTTATTATGCCCTTTTAGCTCTACCTAGCTACATCCAAGACATCCTTGATGTTGCTACTAGTCTCAGCAGAGATCTTGAAAAGACTGGGGTTATCTGATCTCCCTCCCGCAGTGCTATGCCCCATGATTCGCTTTGCCTAGGCAATGCAGTTGTTTATAATCCTATGAATATTTAGAAAACATTATCTAACTCTGCCAGAAACCTAGGTATTGTACGTATGGCTTCCTGGCTTCCTATATCTTCGAAGATGATGATGTTAGTACCACGTTCTTTTTTATCTTTTATTCTACCTTTGTAGAAATATTTTTCATCTTTTCAACGTGACAACTCGAGTTGGTGTTTTATTCACTTACCTTCATTCTGTTTTCATGGAATCTTGCTTGACATTCTTATGGTCTTGGTGCCTTGTTCAGTATGATTTGGTAGCTAGTTTTAATCATTGTAACAACAACAACAATAGTCATAAAAATAAGCTTTTCAAGATCTCAACCTCTGTAACAATCGAATCAGTGAGAATTATCGTCTTCGGACAATTAACCAATATGAACTGCAGTTGTGGAAAGGATTAAATGTGGAGAAGGGATAACTACGAATAAACGATAAATAAGGGAGACGTTTTTCGCTGTCATGGATATTCAGTTAATAATCCAATCGTTAAACTTAAAATCAAATCTTATCCAAATCTCAGTTGTTCTGCTAATCCAAGCCTTTTGCTTAATCCAGTGAGGGATGACACTGAAAGAAAACAAAAACTTCAACAGAACATGAAGCAAATAAAGAAAACTCTCAGCCAGTCTTGTGCAGTGCGAACATTTCCTCTAACGACTGCCATATCCTGTATGAGGACCCAGCTTTGTAAACCGCCAAAGGAACAGATAGCGCCACCTTTTCTTTTCTTCTCTTATCTTTTCTTTTAGATGAGTCAAGGCAGAGATGTCTTTGTAGAACAAACGTAAGTTAAACATGGGGAATAAGTGATAAAACGTTAATTAATAAAATCCTACTCCAGAAATCAAATATTCTCGTCTCAGGGGAACTTTTTCGAGTATTTTCTAGAAAAAAAATTACCACGGATTTTTCATGGCTTCTAAGATTAAGATCTTTCTCCCAGATTTTGTTTTGACAGAGACTTTTGAGTCGAAGACTCCCCTCCCCTCCCCTCCCCTCCCAAACAGCCCCTTTTTATTTATTAGGCCTACCCGGTATTCTCTTTTTTCTTATGGTCAAAATAATATGAATATTGGAATGCCTGCTCATGGGGATATTTTAGATAAGATTTTGAATACTTTATTCATTTTTACGGTGTTTTTTTAACTATTATTATCAAGTAGTTTGATAATAATCATTCGTTTTCAGCCTACCATAAAGACTGTCTCGAGGGATTTCTTTTTAAATCTTGAGTGAAAACTGACGCAAGGTATAATATGTAGGTGAAGAAGTTGAACAGCCAAGTTCCGTGATTCAGGTAATGGTAACCGCTCTTTTAACCTAGTTCAGCTCTTAATACTAGGAATAAGATTTCTTTTATTTGACCACCACTTAAGTCAGCAGAAGTTCTTTGATTCTACATTCGTCCAAAAAGCTTCCGAAAGACCTTCCAGTAAATTTCGTTCGCCAATAGAGGATTTATTCTGTTGGAATATATGACCAAGGTAATTTTGCATTCTGAATAAGACTACCAGTCACACAGAAAACATAATAAAGAGCAAAATAAGGAAAACTTCGTTTAGGCAACACATGCCTTATTTTGTAGTGCTCACTTACAAATGGAAGACCTGAATCATGGAGGAAAGCACTTCGAATCTGAATCGCATTGAATATGATTTTACGTACACCGGCGCCCCCGGCCCCCCTCCCCCACGTCCAGTAATAGGTGGACTTCAGAGGGGTTGAGGACGGAGGTTGGAGTTGGTTGAGGCGGAGTAGAGGAGAAGGCTAACAACAAATAGATTGAGAAAGACAACGCTCCCTCTTCGTCAGTTTCTTTTCTCTCTCAGAAGAGAGAGAGAGAGAGAATTATTGCTGTAATGTCCGAGATGAAGAAATCCTCATATGAGTCTCCATTGGAATCTTCCCCTCCCAAAGAAGAGCGACTAGGGTCATGTCGGTTTGTCACAACAGTTCCGTGAAGCCGGACGGTCCTTTCCTACATACTTCGCCGGTCACGGGGGAATTATTAGGTGTGTAACTGGTCTCACAGCAATCCTTCCGATAGCGTGTCGTTTCCTGGTATCAAGTTCAATGCGACTCAGTTTGCTAAGAGTTTTATCTTGGCTACAACTAAAATGTGGAATAGTTTCTGTAGTGCAGTTGTGGGATCTTGTGATCTCCAAATGATTAAACGATGAAGCAAGTTTATTCCTGCTTTCTGCTGATGTCTCCTGAATTCAGGTCTGTCGCTTTTATTTTCTATTTCCTCATAGTTATTTGTTATCACCTTTTACTACTTGTCTCTTTCTGCAGGCTGATATCCCTATGAAGCCCTCCTGGATTTATAGTCTTTTGACTTTGTTCTTTTAGGGGTTTCAGCTGAAGATTTAGAGAAAGAAAGGTGAACTTTTAGTTCTGTCGGTCATAAGGTTGCTGACATTCGATATCAAACAAGCGTAAATAATTGTGCTATTACTTCAGGATATCAGCTTTGTGCGAAGAATAACATTAGTGTACCGTAAAATTTGTCTTACGCTTTTATTGTGATAAAAATGCGAGTAATGGCAAACTGAAGTATGAAAAGTTTGCACTGGCATATTTTTCTCTTACGTTACTAGGATATATTATGGTTACCGTATTTCAACAATCATAAAAATAAAATTATAAGACTTACTCTCATTTTCATACTCCACATTTTATATATGTGCTGTATATATATACTGAATATATACATATATATATGTATATATACATATATATATATATATATATATATATATATATATATATATATATATATATATATATATATATATATATGTGTGTGTGTGTGTGTGTGTGTGTGTGTGTGTGTGTATACTGCGCACTTGAGGTTCTCCCCGGGCAGGCGACTGGGGCTAACATACCAGCGAATTTTACCCAACTCCCCGACCCGTTAGCACTCGAATTGCTAACTTTTGATTGGACTGACCCCTTTCGCTGTGAAATATGATGGAAATAAACACATGGAAATGTGTTTCACAGAATAAGTTGCTGACTCACCACGGGATCGAACCCCGGTCTTTTGAGTGAAAGTTCATGTGTTCATCGCCAAATCATCCTCTCGAGAAATGTCCAGGATCTCCTCACCATTTAAATTAAGGCCGGTCCACGTCAGAGGCTCTCACCTCTGATACCCCTTCAGACATTACCTCCTCCCCCTCCGCTGTTGGTAGAACACACTTTCCCACTCACTCTGTCTCTCTCGCTCTTACTACATGCATTGTTGCACAACCATTAGCAGTGGTAAATGCAATGTAGTTATACCTTAATAAAAAAAAATTCAACTTCTCCGATTCCTACCTAAGACGTTAGGCTCACAATGTCTGTTTCGATTGGATGTTTTAGAATTTATTCTCACTTAAGGCATACCCATGTCCATTGTCAATATCTGGTGTAAGAATACTCTCCTAGAGTAGCGACATACCCATGCCCATTGTCAATATCTAGTGTAAGAATACTCTCCTAGAGTAGGGGCGTAGCCTACCCATGTCCATTGTCAGTATCTGATGAAAGAGGATTCACCTAGAATAAGAGCATACCCATGTCCATTGTCAGTATCTGGTGAAAGAGGACTCGCCTAGAGTAAGGGCATATCCATGTCCATTGTCAGAAACTGGTGAAAGAAGACGCACCTAGAGTAAGGGCATACCCATGTCAATTGTCAGTATCTGGTGAAAGAGGACTCACCTAGAGTAAGGGCATACCCATGTCCATTATCTTTATCTGGTGAAAGGGCACTCACCTAGAGTAAGGGCATACCTGTGTCCATTGTCAGCATTCGGTGAAAGAGGACTCACCTAGACTTAGCGCATACCCATGTCCATTGTCAGTATCTGGTGAAAGAGGACTCAGCTAAAGTAAGGGCATACCCATGTCCATTGTCAGTATCTGGTGAAAGAGGACTCAGCTAAAGTAAGGGCATACCCATGTCCATTGTCAGTATCTGGTGAAAGAGGACTCATCCAAAGTAAGGGCATACCCATGTCAATGGTAAGTATCTGGTGAAAGAGGACTCCTAGGGTACGGGAGCATACCCATATCCATTGTCAGTATCTGGTGAAAGAGGACTCAGCTAAAGTAAGGGCATACCCATGTCCATTGTCAGTATCTGGTGAAAGAGGACTCAGCTAAAGTAAGGGCATACCCATGTCCATTGTCAGTATCTGGTGAAAGAGGACTCAGCTAAAGTAAGGGCATACCCATGTCCATTGTCAGTATCTGGTGAAAGAGGACTCACCTAAAGTAAGGGCATACCCATGTCCATTGTCAGTATCTGGTGACAGAGGACTCCTAGGGTAAGGGAGCATACCCTTGTCCATTGTCAGTATCTAGTAAAAGAGGACTCAGCTAAAGTAAGGGCATACCCATGTCCATTGTCAGTATCTGGTGAAAGAGGACTCACCTAGAGTTAATACCTGGTGTATGGAGTAAATTGTAAAATCACGATTTTTCATACATTGAAAAACGGATACCTTTTGTGTCAGTTGTTTATGTATCTTTGGAGTTTTATAATTTTTTTTATGAATATGCAACTTTATTATAAAAGGGTGTTTTCATTTAATTTTTCGGCGTTTGTTCATTACAAATGTAAAACAAGTATAAATTCTTTCAGTGTTCTAAATATGTAGTTTAATTGGATACTGCATTCAGTGACAAACTCCCCTCCCTGATGACCAGCATGATGAATAAGTCACATGATTGTATAACTGCATAGATCATCGTCATTGCTGACAACAGATCTGGGACTTGTAAGTCTAAAAACTACATACTATTTTTTGGTCCAAGGAAAGTGATACAGTCAGTCACAAAAGATCAAACATTTCCTTTTTGCAAATCTTTACTTTCCGAACACGTCTCTTCTTTTCCTCGTCGCCTTCCGCAGATGGAGGCGTACAGACTCTCAAAGCCCACCGAAAATATCAGTATCTTTCAGTAATTCTTGCTAATACTGCTGGTGTATTGTTTATGGCTTTCAATCTCCAGAGTGTTCTTGGAATATTTTTCATGTATCCTTTTCGGTTTAAGCAGTTGTTGAATTTTTCTAGATACTGGGTTCATTTGTGATAGCGGGAATGGTGGCGAAGTGATCAGGAGTTTCTGTGCTGCTCGGCCTAAATCTGGTGTTGATGTGTTGTTAACTGCACATTCTTCTTCCTGTGATTGAATATTCGAAGTCTGGTCTTTAATATTTGGTTTGTTCATTATTTATCAGTTTTTGTTTTTATATTTCCTATCTTAAGGTACATGTTTCGAATGGAAGTTTTCAAGAGTTCATGCTTGACCAGTAAAAGTAAGGACAGAAAGGCGAGGAGACAACCAAGCGAAAAGCACACGAACTGAATTGGTGACAGGAGAGAACAGCGGGTGGCAAGAGATGAATAACCCCGAAATTCATGATATCCAGCATCATGCAAGACACGTCACATTGAAAGAGAGTGTTATTTATAGTGTTGTTGATAAATACGGACAAGAGGCACAGAAATCTCAAATAACTCGCAGTAATTTCATTTCCATCAACCAGCATCTGCGTGTTTACTGCGTACGAATCATTTTCATTCCAAAGCCATTCGTTATGAAAATTTTGACTTCTGTTTATTAAAACGACAATTCACACATTTTAGTTTTCTGTAAAAGAAAACTGTTGAGATGGCTATTTGTCTGTCCGTCCGCACTTTTTCTGTCCGCCCTCAGATCTTAAAAACTACTGAGGCTAGAGGGCTGCAAATTGGTAAGTTGATCATCCACCCTCCAATCATCAAACATACCAAATTGTAGCCCTCTAGACTCAGTAGTTTTTATTTTATTCGAGGTTAAAGTTAGCCATGCTCGTGCGTCTGGCACCTTTAACTCAGGCCACCACCGGGCCGTGGCTGAAAGTCTCATGGGCCGCAGCTGAGAGTTTCATGGGCCGTGGCTGGGAGTTTCACACAGCATTATACGGTGTACAGAAAACTCGACTGCGCCGAAGAAACTTCGGCGCATTTTTTACTTGTTTCTCTTGTGGCATCATGTTCTTTCATACGAAGACTCCTTCCGAGAACAAAAAATCCCTTTCGCCTTCATTCAGGTCGCGGTTGCTACGCCCTAATCGATTTGCAAATATCTTTAACAACACGTTTCGAGGGCATCGAGAAGCTACTTTTATGCAGATGAGTCCATCGCGTTATCGTTGCGTCCGACACTTCTGATCCAACTCTCGATCATGCTGCATCACTTTTTTTAGTACGTACTTTAATACCTCAATATTTCTTAGAAGTTTTTTAGGGTCTATGGAAAAAAGAACGTCTTCATGTATCAAATGCAATGCAGGAAGTTGGTAAAATAAAACAAAACAAAATAAAAAAAAGAACAGGGAACCAGGAAATAGTGATTGGTCAACTGTCCTTGAGCAAGCACGCTGTGTGAGTGACAATTCGTTTCATTGTTATCTCTGTTACAATAGGAAACAATAAGGCAAGAGGAAATGAGGAAATAATATATGCAACATTTGAAGGAGCTTTTTTGAGCTATCTAGCTGTCTATCTATCTATCTAGCATATAATATATTTGTGTATGTATATGCGTGTATATATACATATACACAGACTGTATATACATGCATATATATATACATACATACATACATACATACATATATATATATATATATATATATATATATATATATATATATATATATATATATATATATATATATATAGATAGTATATATAGTATATCAGTTACAATTACCCTTAGGTGCAAGTTATTCCTGAGGTATAGGAAATATGTGTATATATATATATATATATATATATATATATATATATATATATATATATATATGTGTGTGTGTGTGTGTGTGTGTGTGTGTGTGTGTGTGTGTGTGTGTGTGTGTGTGTAACTTATACATGTGTGACTTTTTATATTCACAAACATGTAACCACAAATATCGTTTTAATATCCTGTTCGCTATACCTCGTGAATAATTTGCACCTAAGTAGACTTATAAATGATAAGTACTTCGCCTCCAGTCGGATTCGAACCACCGCCTAATTTAGAAATAACGATAGACAGTGACTTTGACCACTGAGCCTTCAAGAGAGGTATAAGTTGATACTGACTCTTCTGTGTATATGGTGTTCATATATATATACAGTATATATACTGTATACATACACACACATATATATATATATATATATATATATATATATATATATATATATATATATATATATATATATATATATATATATATATATATATATATATATATATATATATATATATAGTCTCCACTTATGAATTCTCAGTCGGGACATGGAGGGGATTAGTGAATAGTATAGTCAGTGGGGTATGGGGCTGAGCAACAGTAAAACAAAAACATTTTTGATTGGTAGGTCTCGTACTGATCTTCCACCCAAGCCTCCCCTGGATGGGACTCGGCTGAATGACCCTGAAGCTTTGACTATGCTCGGTGTAACTTGACAGTAGACTCACACCTTAGTTTGTAGAAAAATCTTATGAAAGTGTCAGCAAATGCCGCACGTAATTTATGTATTATACGTAAGGACTTGTGTATTTATAACAGTTATAAAATCAACGCAGCCTCTTTTAGGATATTTGTATTCTTTTACTAGAATACTGTTCTTCGCTGTGGATGGCCGCTTCTGCCAGAGATTGGTCTCTTTACAGAGAGCGGTTCACGGTGGTAGGTTTCTGTTGCCTAACACTAGCACTTATGACCTGGACCATTGACGGATACAAAATCTCACTAGGGAGAGACCCGTGATCATCCCACGGAGAAAAAGCGATCTAGGCCGTTTCCTGAAAAATTCTTTGTGCCTTTGTTGATATGAGCAGCCAATAAAGTCACTAAGGGTACCAGGTTGAAAAAGGCTTGGGATAAACACTCTCATTCCGAAAAGAAATGAAAAGAAATGGAGGCTTTCACTTTCTGGAACCCCCGTCGAAGGAATATAAAACAGTGGAGTCAAAGCGATAATGATCCTTGATTACTTGATTTCAGGATGAGCATCCAGTATGGCAAGCCCCTGAAGTTTTAAGTGTTTCTTATATACTGCACACTTAGAAGCATTATTAGCAGTGCGTCAACTTCTCCAGAACTCTGGGCCTAGATCACCTCTCCACCTCGCTCGCCCTCGAGTGCCTCCTGAATGATGATGCATGTTCGCCCCAACACCTCTTTTGCTGAATTTGGTCAACGATTTTTGACCCCTCTTCCTTCCTCTCTGCCTTTCCAAATCGTTAAAAGGATGAGAAAGCTGTATTGAGGAGTGATGAGATAAATCAGCTTTAGTTTTTAAGGAAAGTTTTTAGATAATGAAAATAGTTGATGCAAGTGGATAGACAGATGGAGTGATAAGAAAAGATTGACAGGGAGGCGCAAAGTCAGCTAAAGTGAAAAGGAACTTTTAGATTGATGGGAAAGTGCAGATCAAGTGATGAGGAAGACTGTTGCTTGACAAGGATTAGTAAAGACGGTAGAGTTTATAAGTAAGTCTTGGTGTGATGAGGGAAGATCAGTGAAGCAGTGAGAGCAAAGTTGTTTGAATAATAAAAGATGAAAGTTGAATGGTTGCGGAAAAGTTGTTGAAATGATGAGATATGACAATTGAATTGATGAGACAAATATTGAAATAGTAAGTGAACTTGACTGAAGTGATAAAAAAGATTGTGGAAATGATAAGTTCCTCACGTAATAAGAAAAGACAGTTGACTTGGTGATAGCAAAAACTGCTGGAGTCAAGAAAGAACAATTAAAGTGACTAGAAAACTGTTAAGCTGATGAGGGAAGATAATTGCAGTGAAAAGAAGGAATAAGGAAAAGGCAATCGACGAAATGAGAAAAACTGTTCAAGTGACAGGAAATTACCGTTGACAAGAAAAAACTGCAGAAGCGCTTCAAAAACGGCCGTAGATAAAGTGATAAGAAAAAGCTGTTGGACTGATGAAAAAAGACAGTAGACGGATAAGAAAGACTGTTTGAGCGAAAAGAAAAGACAGGTGAATAAATGAGAAAAAGCTGTTGGGGTAATGAAAAAGAAGAATGCTGGAATGATAGAAAGACTGTCAAAGTGATTTGAGAAGACAGTTGAACTGATGAGAAAAACAGTTTGAGTTATAAGAAAAGACAGACAAAGTGATGAGAAAAGACGGTTGTATGGATAAGACGACATTTAGAGGTGAGAAAAGATTGGTAGAGTAATAGGAATGTAACTCTAGTGGTCAAAAAAGACTAGAGAGATGAAAAAGATGAACGGAGTGGCTACGAAAGACAACTGAGGTAATGAGACAAGACATGGGAAAATAAGCAGAAACTTCTGAAATGACAAGAAAAGACGGTTGAAGTGATGAGAAAAAACCGGTGATGGAGGGATGAAAATTACGTTTAATGTTGAGAAATGTCTGACGAGGAGAGAGAAAAGACAGTTGAAGCAATAAGAATAGAGAGTTGAAGTCCTGACGGAAGTGTTGGAATGTTGAAGACAGTTGGAGTAAAAGGAAAATTGTTTGAGCGACAAGAAGGGACAGTTTCAGTGACGAAAGAAGACTTTCGGAGTTGTAAGGAAAGGCAGACTAAGTTATTCATCTGTTTCCTTGATTAAAAGAGATCTGAGGAGATTACAAAAGACATTTGCAGTGGTAAGATAAAGAAGCCTGAAACCCATAAAGAAGGAGAGGGTTTGCCTTAACCTGCCTCAGTCCTTCAGATACCTTTACACATTACTGCTCTGACATTCTAATTCAATGCAAGAAAGCCATTACAACGTAGGCCTGTAAACTAGGCATCTCAACAAGGGACAACAACGGTCATATTCATTCATTATACATAGTTTTATATATATATATATATATATATATATATATATATATATATATATATATATATATATATATATATATATATATATATATATATATATATAAGATGATAGTGTATCAGTTACTGTCTTTCACAATGTAATGTACTCATATTCAGAGATAATTGTTAATAGTTTCTTTGATGAATTCATTTGCTTCTTTATTGATTTATTGTACATAAAAAATGCACTGATCTTTCTCAGTTTCATTTGTTTGTTCATTTCTTTCAAATCAGAACAAGGAAATAAACAGATGATAGTGTAGAACTAGTAACCACACTTTTGGTACATTTTCTGTTTTGCTGAATAAAACTATTAAAAAGATGTAACAACTATGATCTTAAATGAGATTTTTTTCTTTATTTAATTTCGAGTTCTTGTATCTAGATCGACCCAACAGCATTTTACGTAGAAAGGTAAAGTTGTTCGGCTGAGCGATGATGAATCAGATTCTCCATCATGTTTAATAACGATCTTTATTAAAAACAACAATAACAGGATGATCGAAGGCTTCCATAGACATATCAATTTGAGATCATTTACTGGAAACCTAAAATTTCGTCTAATATAATTTATAAGAGACCCAAAATTTCAGCTGACATAATCTATAGGAGATCCAGAATTTCATTTGAGATTATGGAAACCTAAACTTTCGGCTGAGATAATTCATTGCAGACCCAAAGTCTCAGTTGAGAACATTTATTGGAAATCCAGTATTTCAGCTAATTCACTGGAAACCCAAAATTTCGGTTGATATAATTTAATGGAAACCCACAATATCACTCGAGGTAATTTATTATAAACCCAAAACGTCAGTTGAGATTATTTATTGGAAACAAAATTTCAATAAATAGAAATGATTGGAAACCCACAGTGCCACTTGAGCTGATTTACTGGAGACCCAAGATTTCAGTTGTGAGCGAAACCATTTCCATTAGCACCCGTCCATTCCTGAGAGCATCTCTGTTTTCTTCAAGTAATCAATGGCCTTTGGTCCGAAGCCATAGACCAGCTTATGTTCCCGCACTTCTCTGAGTCCTCCTTTTCCATAGTGGTACCTGACGGTGTAAAATCAAATATTAAACACCAGTTTCACTGTAAATTTATTAGTAGGAACATTCACACATTTTGCCTTGTTTTTTTTTCATTTCGGATTTTAAGGTCAGTATCGGAATGACAAATCGGCGGTAAGATTCCAAGGAATGACACGAAAATGTAACAGAAATAACCACAGAGATATATCCTATCTGAATCTAGCCTAAACTTCGCCTTCCAGCCCTTTACCTCCCTTGGAATTTGTCTAAAAATGTTGCCCGTAGTGTTTATGGGGATATGATTACTTAGTGGAGTCTAGCCTAACCTGCAATAGGGCACTGCATTCTACCTGACTGGAGGAGCTTCGTTCCCATTACAGTAGACCGCATTTAACCTTGCTTATAAATTATTCATATGGTACTTACAGGGTTATATGTTAACCTGATATAACCTGACTTACGTTGTCGGATCCTACTTGACGTAGGCTATGCCCAGGTTTCCTAACCTAGAATATTACCCACTTCAAGTTTGGTAGGTCGACCTTATTAATTTTCAAAATGGAATTGTTGTCGCTCCTTTGTTATGTTGTTCTTTCGAAAGACATTTATATTTTGATCTTCTTTTGCTGAGGAGGCATTTTATGAAAGCAGTTTAATGCTCCATAATCATAATGATAGAAATTCTAATTAACAGTTTACTTTTTACATTTCAGGTAAATAGGGTATGTTGTGATATAGTTATGTAAATACTGAGACCTTCAGGTTGCTTCACATAAGTTCTCAGTCACCACTGTGGGCATTGGTTACCTCTGGATATTACACTGATTTTTGTTAGGGCTTCGAGCATTCAACTGTTCATACATTTCCTTAACCAATTCGTCTTCAGGCAAAAGAGAAATTTTAATCTTTCAATTTTACTGCTCTCACTTCCCGTTCTCTCTTCACACCTAAGCCACCAAAATTACCTTGTTTAATATCTATTGTCAATATTTATGCACACACACACACATATTTATATATACATATACACATCTATATATATGTGTGTGTATGCAGGTATGTGTATACTGTACATATATATGTACACACACACACACACACACACACACACACACATATATATATATATATATATATATATATATATATATATATATATATATATATATATATATATATATATATATATATATATGAAGATAAGAAGGCCCATAAAACACTATTTGAACGTTGCAACCATATATTTCAGGCACTTCCTTCTGTGCCCCTGTTCACTGAAAAATATGGACAGATGAAATGTTACAAGGGTATATATACAAAGCATATATAGGTGTGGCATTAAGTCTCCGATGGTATGCAGGTGACCGTTTCCTAAGAAGGAGGAGAGTAAACTGTTCCCTAGTGGTTTTCGGCCCATTAACTCCCGTTTGGCGTCGATTCTGGTGGTCGTGTGCCTGGTTTTCGTGAGTTAATGGGGGAACAGTTTACTCTCCTCCGTCTTAGGAAACGGTCACCTGCATACCATCGGAGACTTAATGCCACACATATATGCTTTGTATATATACCCTTGTAACATTTCATCTGTCCATATTTTTCCAGTGAACAGGGGCACAGAAGGAAGTGCCCGAAATATATGGTTGCAACGTTCAAATAGTGTTTTATGGGCCTTCTTATCTTCATATTATACTGTAGTATTACAGTAAAAAAGACATTATATATATATATATATATATATATATATATATATATATATATATATATATATATATATATATAATTTATATATATATATATATATGATATATATATATATATATATATATATATATATATATATATATATATATATATATATATATATGAAGACAAGATCTTGTGTAAATACCACAAACACACGACATACAAGCGTGCGCACAAGTCTGAGATGGCTTATTTGCATGCAACATCATCACCTAATCAATGGCGAGAAAAGCAAAGTAGTTAACTGCATTGCATCCATACCTGAGTCCCCTGGCGAAGTGATCGTAACTAACTTGCTTGCCACTTCGTGCCCCCCACATCCGAGCAACTTCCGATGGTTTTTTGATACGAAAAGTGTAGTTCGCTTTGTCTTCCCAGCAGACTAACGACGGATTAGTCTCGCTGTTGACAATCAGTCGCACTAGGAACTCCCAGGTTTTAGGCCAACGAGCTTGGATATGACAAAGAAAAACAATGATGAAAGAAAGGAAAGAAAGCTTGATGTTATACTCTTAGCTAAACCAAAGTGTGAGTTACTGGGAAGGATGAAAAGTGGTCGTGTCTCATCTGGCTGAGACAGTACAGTAAGGGCTCGGAAGAGGTTTAGCCCTGGAGTCGAGATGATCAGATGGTGACGCCGTGGAAGAGCACAGGCATGCTATTCCATCGATGATCTTATTTATATTCAAGGTAGCGTGAAAAATGTTGTCGATGGGTTTTTGTTTTAGGAATGGAACAGCGGGCTAATGAAAGAAGAAGTTTTGGGAGAATCTAATCCTGAACCTGGTCATTCAGGGGTAAAGTTGAAATGTTTTCTTGCTGTATGATTTGAACACATGCTGGTGACGAGAGAGAGAGAGAGAGAGGGATATTATGTATTTAGTAGATGTGAAGTGCCTTTAATTATGAGTAAGGAAGGAGGTTTGAGGAATGCGCTCTGAGAGTGCTTGACTGTTGAGAATACTTGATTATTTAAAGGAAGAATACTGTTAATTATGAGTGGAAAAGAGAAAATTCCTAAGAAAATTGTTTGTTGGCTTATATATTCTATTAACACACAGAAGATAAAAGAATAATTTGACGGGTATGATTCTGAAAATAGTACTAGCTGGAAATACATCTAATTACCTGGTTTAGGAGAAAGTGAAAACGGAAGGTAGCTTTGCTTAGAGAGGAAAGGAAAGAATGTGGTTGCCTGACTGATTTATCGTGCGAATCAGCCAAGCCGCACAATGACCGTTGACACTGAAAACAGATAATTTGGACTCAAAACAAGTTGTCCGAAGTGTAATTGCGGGACAGATGAGAAGATCTCGTGTACATATATAAGAGGATGAAGAAGGAAGGGTGGCATAAGCATAAATGAAAAAGGTGATAAAATTTAGAAAAGAATTTACAGTTTCTTTGGAGAGGAAAAGAAGCTGTAGGGATGGGAAGTAAAGTAAAATGTTAAGAAGCAAAGAGATGTTAACCTTAATGATGCAGATAGAGATACTGTCTACAAGGAACATATTCCCTTGTCGACGGTTAAGTGCTTCGAAGAAATGTGGGATGTGTTCCACAGGAGGGAGGGAGGTTAATGTAAATTTGAGAATGTCCTTATAAATGGCTGCTGACGAAGCAAAACTCCACTAAATCGATTTGCTGGATATACAAGTGAGAAAATGTGCTATTTCATGCTAGAGAAATCCAGTATCGGTATGCACTGTAAGTATGAATGAGGGGAATAACCATAGGGCTTGGAGAACGAAACGACGGTCCATTAATTTTGTGTAGAAGAAAATACTAAGCATTATAGAGCGGCACCACTGTATAGTATTCCTGTGATAAGACAGAAAAGAAATGGAAGAGGCAAGAGCAGTGCAAGTTTGGAAAATGAACCTTATTATAGAAAAGTTGGAGATTAAAGGCATAAGGTTTGAACGGGGGTCTCGGAGGAGGTTATGGGTAGTTCATGTTCAAAGACAATGGCACTTGATTGAAGCTAGTGAAGAAAAGCTGTAAAGAATAAATTAAAGTCTGAAACTTACTTAAGAAGGGAGACTTGCAAGTGAATATATGAAGAGTTAAGTTGTGAAATTGAATGTATATAAATATATATTATATATATATATATATATATATATATATATATATATATATATATATATATATATATATATATATATATATATATTAAGGAAAAAACAAAAGTAACCCCATTATTCCTTCGAATGCATAAAAACTTCCAGTGCCAACGTAAGTGACAAAGCGACAATCAGAACCTCACCTCTGTTTCCCCTCCTGGTTTCTATTTTGGTCAGCGGGTCGCCCTCGGTTCTCCTAGTGGGCGCCAATGAGCTACTATTTCCGTCGTCGTTACCTGCAGCGCCTGATCCACCTGCTGAGTAGTTTTTAGTTAGATATCTGAAATCCTCATCACTTCGACTGCTGCTTCCATTACCTTTTATAATAACTATAGTAATGCTATCGAGAAATTGAAACCAGATTTTTGATAATTGCCATTAACAACAATAGCTACAGTAATAATAACAATAAGCAAGTTTTATCGGTTTGGATATTAGAAGTGCTACCACTTGAACACATTTGCATTACAATTTGCCACTAATTGAACCTGAAGGGAACTTCAGAAAGGACTTCATTGAATGGAAACTTTAATCCGTTTAATGCCAGGTACGTCCAGCTATTTACTCTCGATCAATATTTTTTGTTTATGCGAGCCCGTTGCTCTAAAATTTCGTTTCCTGCTTGATTTTCTGAATCGGCTTGTTCCTGCTCTCTTTGTTTTATGGCGGTTATTTGGAAACTGGGGTTTCCCCTTATAGAACAGACTAAACAAATCTGGATATTTTTAAGTTTTAAAGCTTCAGGTCCTGAACAGATCTGATTCAGACGTTCTTTCCGTCAACGAAAATTATTGTCCAGTATGTTTGATTCTGATCTGAGGTTTACATCCTTAGTTATTAAATAAAAAATACTTTCAGGAACGAGTACAAAAACCTCCCGACTTTGTTTATTATTATTATTATTATTAATTATTATTCAGTAGATGAGACCTATTCTTATGGAACAAGCCCACAGCCGCCATTAACTTTAAATTCAAGCCTCCAAAGAACATGGTGTTCATTAGGAAGAGGTAAGAGGAAGTAAAGGGAAATACAGAAAGAAGAGATCCCACTTATTAAAAAAAGAAAAAATAAGTTAATAAATAGATAAAAATGTATTAAAATGTAAGAAGAATAGCATTAGGGCAGTAATGCATTGCATTTTTGCTTGAACTTCTGAAGTTCCAACTGCACGACATCCTCTGGGAGGTTGTTCCACAGTCCAACGGTGTGAGGAATAAAGAACCTCTGGAACTGAAAAGTTCGACAGCGAGGCACACTTGCTGCATATTGGTGCTGCTGTTCAGCGAATCTGGTTGCTCTCGGCAGATAAAGGGGATCAGGGATCAATTGTAAATGTGAAAGATCTCTGTTGAAATACAACTTATGAAAAACTGACACACAAGAGACCATCCGTCGATGGTCCAAGTCATAACTGCTACTATTAGGAAACAGAAACTTACCACCACGAACCACTCTATCTAAACGAGATAAATTACTGGTAAAAGCCACACCGGACAACAGTAATCCAGTAAAGGAAGTACAAATGACCTAAAACAGGTTGCATTGATTTTACCAGTGTTATAAATACATGAGGCCTTACGGACAATATCTAACTTTAGTGCGGCATTTGCTAAAAATTTTATTAGATGTTTCTCGAAAGTTAGGTGTGAGTCAAAGTTACACCTAGAATAGTTAAAGCTTCAGTCTCAATCAGCAAAGTTCCATCCACCTAAAGGGGAGGATGGGGTGGGAAATCTGTGCGAGATCTGCTAATCAATAGTGTTTTCGTTTTACTGAAGTTCAGCCTCATACCACCACCGACTACACCATTACCTGATCCGGTCCATGTCCCCCATGGAGGCTGAGGGCAGCTCCATTCCTTATAAGTGGAGACTTTACTACACCCACCAGTGTTGTATCATCGGCATACTAAACAATCTTGTTTTCCAGGCCAACAACCATATTACTTGTATACACTAAAAATAACAGTGGACCAAAAACACTGCCCTGTGGAACTCCAGACACAATAGGTCTTGGTTCACTAAAGATCCCGTCCACAGCAACTCGCTGCTGCCTACTTGTAAGGAAACCTTGAAGCAATCCTAAAACATATCCACCCACTCCAAGATTCTGAAGTTTATAAATAAGGGCCTTGTGATTCACTAAATCGAAAGCAGTACTTGTATACCCTTATCAAGGTTCTCTTGCAAATGGCACAGCAAGTCTAAAAGAGCATCTCAGGTACCCGTCTGCTTCCTGTATGCATATTGACTATCAGCTAACAATCCTTTAGAATCCATATACTTATATAGTGGCTTAAAAATAAGTTTTTCAGCAACTTTGGAGAGCACAGGGGGAATAGAGATTGGCCTGTAGTTCCCGCAGTCAGCAGATATGCCACTCTTTGGAACAGGCACTGTATTACTAAGCTTGCGCTCATCCACAAAGGTACTACGTCTACATGAACATCTATAAAATCTAGTAATCTTTGAAGACAACACGCTAGAAATTTTTTTAAAAAACAAGGGGAAGAAACTATCAGTATCTTCTCCACCCCAGCTATCAAGATTATCCAGAATTTTCTGAACATCCCTGGAATGCAAATTTTGTAAGAGTAGGTTCAGGATGACAAGTATCAGGGAGAGGGACATCCTCAGGTGATTGCTTAGCTTCACAAGCTCGATGAAGCAGTTCTGCCTTTTCCCTAGGCCAGTAACCAGTCTACCATCTCTATTAGTAGTGGTGGAATGGAAGACGAGCCTGACCCAAAGATAGATGATGCCAATTTGTCCATCACAGATGAGGCTGAGTAGTTCCTTCAAGTTTCCTCTTCAAGGAATTATTGTAATTTCTCTCGGCTGTATGGGTGTGCATGTTAGAAATAAATAGCCAAAACGCTCCCCCGAGACAACTAAAATTGCCGAGGCACCGTCGGTTATGACGACCTTTTTCCACATCCAGGTTTAAAAAAAAATATGCTGACTGACTTACTGCCCTGTGAAGAAGCTTCCAATCTTGGATGGAAATTACCAGATGCCGTTTGTTCCAGCTCAGATTCCAGTGCGTTCGAGTCCCTGCCGTCTCTGCGCCACTGGGATTCTGGTTCTCTAAAGTCTTCCCCATGGCTGGCCCATCCTGGACTCGGCAGTAACATTTCGTTGTTGTCTCTTCCACACCACCCTGATAACGGTAATCCCGAGTCTTTGCCGCTTGCGTCCGATGGCAACATGCGCTTAGCTTGTGCTATGGATGAGAAACATTCGTCTTTTGATAAAGACCTAAATTGACTTTGTTCTTTTTGAAAAGATGTATGTTTCCTTCCTTTTCACAAAGGTCAATAAACACTTCTAAACTGAATATGCAAGACCCGAAAACATTTTTTTTTTTGACATGAAGTGCATTAAAACTTAAGATTCAGTACAATATAAACTGAGATACAACCCACTGACTGTATGAAATATAACTGGCAAATCTTTAAGATCTTATTGTCGAAACATTCATGATTTCAGTAATGAAGTTCAGTGGCGAAACATGTGATAGATCTATGTTAAAACGTGTGAGGTGCATGATTAATTAGTCTCATCTATCATAATCAACCAACAGAGAGAGGATTAAACTCTCGACATTCCCCACCACTGACGTCGTATCTGAGTTGTCCTCGAGCTTCGTAGCCGGAGAAGGTGGGGTAATGAGAAGTGCCTGGATGTTCGTGCGAGGGAGCAAAGGGGCGAAAACTCGAACCTTCCAAATCGCGAAAGGTTCCTGAATAGTTCCCTACGTCGCCGTATGGCACGCCTAGAAGTATGCAATATTGGATGAGACTGCAACATTAACATAGCAATAACAATGTAAAAAAACGGTAATAATCTATTGGAAAAGGCTTGGTTATTATTGATTACAATAACAATAATACAGTAATAGTAATAATTATCATTAATAGTAAGAGTAGCAGCTGTAGCACCTCATCCTGTAAGAAACCTTAAAAAAAAACGCGAAACTTCAATGGTAGACACAAAACCCACTCTATCTTCCTTGTATTGTATTATAATGGCTAAGATCAAAAACAACTCTTCAGCTGGGACTTTTGAGAGCCTATTGCGGCCCCTTTTCCGACCTGAGTTACCGGGTATTTGCGAAACAGAAACAAACTTGGACTCTGAGTAAAAATGTGCACTAGTGTGCATCGGTTACATTTACAGAACTTCCGTGAGAGAATATAAAGGTTGGGTGATGTAGAGGAGAAGATTATGAGCTTAAGCGTTTTTTGTTTTATTTACCAACATCCCTTCCGAATTTCTGTTGTTAAAACTTAAAAGATACGCTTGATCAGGGCTCTGCAGCATTCGCTATGGAAACAAGTAACCTTTGAGAACTCTGCTGACCATGCGTTTCGTTTGCAGTATTATCTTTTGCACTAGAAGAGTACAAACAGAAAATCAGTGTGTTCAGTGGCTCACCCGTATTTTAGATATATTAGCCAATTTTTGTATGGAATTCGATGAAAGCAAGATTCTTGATAATTATTATCCACAAATAAAAAAAATCTATGATATTGGCAGAGATATGATGACGGTATGTATTTAATTTGCTAAGGAACCCAGAACAATTTAGTAAGTTCATTTTATTCCTTCATTGCACCTCACTAAAAAAAAAAAAAGAGACCGATGAAAAATTATCTCTTTTTGGACGATTTATACTGACACGATGTCATAACAAATAGTTTCGATTTTATTACTTTTAGGGAGCCGGCCAGTTCTGAGTGTTCTATCAATTTTTTTAACAGGAATCCAGTGAAACACTGGGGAGGGCATTCCCAAATATTGTAATCTGAGCGTTTAGGATATGCGATCAACGTTTTGCTAGATACAGAATTATGCTCTGAAGGACACTTGATGGAAAAGGCGTTCAACAAAGCCAAAACCAAATATACCACTATCCAGGTTCACTTAGGCTTCGTGCTTATAAAGCGAACCGGATATTTCCTTCTCTGCCTTTCCACCATTCAAATCTTGAGTATGATGCAGAATCACGAAGAAATTATTTTGAAATAAAACAAAAGAAATTAAAAGAGATGAATGAAATTATGAATTTCCATGCATTTGCAGATTTAAAGTAAGTAACATCACAGAGCATACAATGGACAATGCGTTAGTAAAACACAGCTGGGATCAAGATCACATGATTGAATGGAAAAGAGCTAAATTTATATTTAAGTTTCGACACGGGCTACAGAAACTTAGTCGAGCGGTATTCAGTGGAAGGTAACGAGGCTTTTTCTCTGGAAGATCACTCTATAAACCGAGTAGCACCATCCACTTTCATCAGATATTTTACAGCACGGGGTTATGGTTCCTTCAAGCATGTGGCCTGGTGGTGATGCTTTCTCTTCATTTCTCACTCCTGTAAAAAGATTGCGAGTTGAGCCTTTAGCTGCAAGCGCCCTTGCGGTTCGTCAGTGACTGGAGTAATCAAGTGATGGTAGTAAAGAGAATGGAAACATCTAACAGGTTTCCTTAAGGGCTGCTTTTTTGAAATATAGGTTGTCAAGCCAAGATGTAGGACACTTTGGGCCATTCAGCTCTTAGGACAGTAAAAAGAGGGAGTTGGAGTGGCTTGGCAGTAACATAGACTTCCAGAAAATAAAGGAGGTGAAGTACAAAGATCTCAAGGTGGAACTGGGAGAAAACCCCACAGTTACACTTAGCAGTAATAGCCAGAGAGGATAGACAGCAAAAGGTAAAGTAAAAGGCTAAAAAATGGGTGCAATCAGGGGCCGAAGGAACTCTACAAAAACCTCTTGGTAATGTATACAATGCCTCTCCTCACGGAGAAATGAGGATTCATCTTATTTTTGGAAAATATACATATATTTTTTTTTTGCTGCCATTGGAGTCCATGTTTGCTTTCATTTTTTTAAATACCGTTTATTTCTGGTTGAAACTGGAAGTCTTGACTTTTGGATAAGCTTACAAACCTACAATTTTGAATTTTATTTTTCTAGAATTATCGTCATATAGTGGAACACGCCACTAAAAACTAATATTATTAGATTTTTTATTTCGAATAAATAAAAAAATGGAGCCCTCCCCAACTGACAAACAAGCTTAGAGGCACACCAGACCAATATTTGCAAATCTGTTCCCCGTGAAATTTGAAGCGGGAGATTTAATTACCTGATATGTCTTCTGCTGTTCCTGTTGCATCACAGATTGACTTGAATTCTTCCTCGGAGATTTCATCTAGAGTTTCCAGGTACTCGCCAACTATCAATAAGAATATTTTTATTGAAAATAGAAGCCTAGAACTCTAGATTACCGACATAGCTGGAGTCAACGACATGCTACTACCAAGTAAATAACGCGTATGTATGTGCTAGAAGTACACACACCCCAATATACACATTTAAAACCATTAATCCGTGTCTCCTAACGGGGTGGCTTTCCAGGGGAGAAAAGACAATGATCACTGCCATATTCACAACTAGGTTACACATTCATGGAAGAACTCACTGCTCAGAGAACGTCCACACATTTAGCCACTTACTAGCAGCGTGTCGCAGTCCCCTAGACAAACTGTCATTTACTTCTGTCTTATATGCAGTATCTTGCTTCTTGGATATTTAACCCGCTCCTTCCATTACCATATTCACTCCATCCATCCATTCCTTTTGTAGGTCTTCCGCTCCTCATTTCTCAAACAGCTCCAGTTGTACACGTTTTTAATCAACCTTTCCTCCATTCTTTCCACATCACTGAACTGCCTCAAAGCATTCTGATTCATCTTTTTACCGACATTAATTCTTTTACTAACCTTTTGCATCTCCATGTATCTCACCCTTCAGCTTTTTTGGTACCACAAATACAGGTCCAGTTCATCTCTACAGCTTTCACATTCTTTCTTTCATTTGCATACAACATCCCTGCTAAACTTCCATAAAGGAGAGCTGGTTCAACAACCCCTTCATGAACCTTGGCTTCCATAGACCTTTCCCTCCTCAAAAAAATACCCTAATTCCTGGTCATCTGCTTAATCACCCTTTCACCACAATACCGCAAAATCTCGCTTGTAACCGCATCAGCTCTTCGTGTCTACATTTTTCAGTCTTTTGATTGTCCTCCTTACAGCCTCAAACAAAACTTCCACGACCATTATTAAACTTACCCTAACCCTTTCCACTCTTGCATCATCCAGCTTAGCTTCTGTCCTACCTTCCTTATTCAAAAAAATTTTTAAGCTACTCACTCCATCGACCCAGGACTGCATTATCTTGAAGCAGCATCTCTCCATTTTACAACTTTTGTTCTGGAATCCATTTGTTCATTAATCTATCTTCTTGTAGAGCAATTTCTCATTCTCCTTGAAGCCCTTGTTCCCTCCCCCAGTGTCATTACACGCCTTTTTTCTCACCTTCTTAGCCTCCTTGTGGTCCTCCTGTACTTCTGCACACAATCCTCCCTTTTGTCCTGTAATTGCAGCTCAAATAACCTTGTTCCTTCACCAAACTTCTCATTTATTCTCAACCCCACTCACACTTTTATTCCATCTTCTTGTTTTCCATAAAAGAGAATAGCACATAACAAGATGATGCTAGGGTAGAAGACACATGATATGGAAGTTTATTATCAGTAAAAATTAATCAGATATGGGGTCCCTAAACTGTAAGGGAGTAATTGCGAGCGTAGCCACGTGGGAAAAAGCAATAAAATTAGTTTATGTATAAAAACTATTAATCTTCATATAATTTTAGAAGCTATTATAGTATAATAATTGGGTTTATAGAATTAGGAGTCTAAGGAAATAAAATGTAGAATATTTGAAGTGAAGTTGCATAACTGTACAGTGGTGTGTAAGAGAAAGAATAAGTTGGTGAAGGATAATGAGGGCAATAAAAAGGTACGGTGCATTGATTAACAGTATATCGCAAATCAGTCATGCTGTAGGGTAAAAGCAGATGCAGAGAGAAATACTGAATTGCAAATGAATCTAAGAATGAACGATACAAACAGAGGGATTCTGTGGGCAGATCATTCAGTCTTGCGTCAAATGAGTGAGCACTCAGAAGAGTTGTTGAATGTGGAGAGTAGAAGAGAGCTAGCTTTGCTTGATGCAAAAGTGGACGAGCTTCTTGTACTAATAGCAACTGAAAATAATGTTGTTATAGACGATGGAAAAATGGATGCGGTAGGTTTTTATATTTTTTGGGGAGTTGATGAGATGGCTAATGGCAAATTCAAGTATATGGTAGGATATACGCAAAAGGTTCGTTTCCAGTATGAAAGCAAAAACTGGAAGGCATGAGACAATGTTGAGACATCTTACCTTTATGTAAATACTATACTATGTGGATGCTTAACATGAACAAAAGATGCAAGGTGGAATCTGATCAAATAAATTGCGAATGTAGTATCTAAGCAGTAAGATCATTTGAAAATGCTAAAAAAATGAAGAGATATAGACAGATGGCAAAAATGGCATAGATGGAAAAATAGATGAGTGTTTTAAAGTGGCGCGGTCAAGTGGAAAGACTGAAAAATTTGAGTTAAGGAGAGAGGGCAGAATGCGAAATTTCAGGAGGAAGCAAGAGAGTGACAGGGAGGAGCTGCCAAGATGGCGAGGGAGGGATCGGTGTTGGATTAGACGTGCCACAGCACCGAGGATTTGCACAAGTGCATACCCCATACCACATAGCGGTGGGTGGTGCCCTGTGAGTGTGACTGGAACAGCGCACTGTTGCAAAGCATTCACTGTGGACATAGAAAGCAGCTTTTATGCAGTGAGATTTTATGAAGCTAAATTTGGCAAGTGCTCATGACGCTTGATTTAGCGTGAGAATTGACCACTTTAATTCTGACGAGAGAATTGCTGATGATAAACATGTTACAAGAGTTTACATGATTAAGTTTGAACGGAGTTCATGAACCTGAATTTTATGAGTTTTAAAAGATTAAAAGGTATTAAATTTGGTGGAAGAGTTTATGAAATTAATTTTCATGAAAGAGTACCCACACACACACACATACACACACACACACATTATATATATATATATATATATATATATATATATATATATATATATATATATATATATATATATATATATATATATATATATATATATATATATATATATATATATATATATATATATTAGCATGGGCATTAACCCACTTCCACCACGATAGCTCATTGGTACGTTTGCAGATTCGGCATTAACTTATACCTATCTTGGTCGCTCAGTGGTATGACCGTCGATTGGAGTTGTTGGGAGGTACTAAGTCGTGGGATCGAGACCGGAGGTACCGATCCATTTATCTCTTATAAAATTCTCCTTCGGTGATGATTCCCCATCGGGATATTTCCGAAGTAGCGTGAATTGGATATTAAACGACATTTGTAGCTTCATAATTGTATATAAATCACGGTGTGATAAAAATTTCATAATAAGAGCTGCGTGTTCCAAACGTACCAGTGAGCCATCATGGTGGAGGTCTCCTATAGTATTATTAGACCTATGGATCGTTGTCGGCCCACCGCCTAATGGTCAATCTCAGTTGTAAATGGGCGCCAGCTCCTGCTAGCCTCACTATTGAAAACTTATTGAGAAAAAGCGGAAACCTGTATCCTTTTAGCGCTACCCCTTTCAAAGGGGATAATGCATATATATTCATATATGTACATGTATATATGTATATATATATACATTTATATACATGTATATATATGAATATATATATCTATATATAATGTATATGTATGTGTATATATATATATATATATATATATATATATATATATATATATATATATATATATATATATAATATATATATATATATATATATATATATATATATATATATATATATATACGCTGAAAGGGTACAGATTTCTGGTTTTTCTCAATAAGTTTTCAATGGTGAGGCGGTTAGCTTCGTGACTTTTTCCTTGACCCCAGCAGACGCTGGCGCCCATTTACATCTGGAATTGACCATTAGGCGACAGGCCGAGAACGATCCTTAGGCCTAATAAAACTTTAGGAGAGCGCTGCGCCGCTCAGTTGGTTGCACCTTATAGCTTGACATTAGGTGAGGAAGATACGGCTGTCTTTGAAGTCCAGTGATTATGTTCATTCTGTTTCAAGTGTAATTCTAAATGATTATGCTGAACTGAGAAGTTGCAGGCGCTGATCACTTAGGTTTAAAATGACACTAACATATGACGGATAGCCTACTGTACTTACATGAAAATATATACTTGCATGCATGCATAGATAATCTGCTGGAAAAAAAAATGAAAAGAGCGTAGTTAAGAAGATTATATTAAGCAGAAGTATCACACGTCGATACTGGACATTATATCCTGAGAGTTCGGACTAGCCATTGCCCTTTCCTATCAAAATTCGAAAAAGCTAATTGTATTTGCTTTGATTTCCGCTAACTTTCTGTGTGAGCATTTCAAAACTCAGCCACAATCAGTCAGTAATTTAACTAATCATAACAAATAAAAATTACAGACTGATTCTTTACTCATGCGAAGAATCAGCACCTTGCGAATTTCATGAGCATTTTTGTTTCACGAACTTGAAGCTTCGAGGATTTTAATTGTGGTTGCATGCACTTGTTCGCTAAAAACTGTCCGGGTTCGTATTGACAGGTGCTACTTACGGTCAAGCGCGTTCAAGCTCTCTTCTAAAATTTCATCAGCTGGAATGTCCTGTTCCTGAAACAGAAATTTCTGTTACTAATCGCTTACATCCGTAGGGCTACATGCATCCGATGAAGGCTTTGGTGAACAATATTACTATTAGTAATTATTAATGAACATCACGTCTTCTGAAGCAGTACTATTAAGTCCACTTTCTTATAAATTTCATGCTTTGAATCTCTTGATGAAATTGATACAAAGAAAGAAAAACACAGGGAATAGTTTTTTTTTTTCTGAAATATTGTTGTGTGGCATAACAGCAACAATTAGATAGGCTTAGCTGTGTGTTTTTTTTAATTTATCCAAACTTTTTTAGGGGGGGGGAAGGAACTCTTCTACATTAGACACACCTTACATATCCTGGTAAGCCTCTCAATTACATGAGCACCACTCTACTTCATTATCTTAACTTGTAATTCCGCCAGATCAACGTTGGAGTCTTCCTATTTTCGACCTTTTCGTATTTTTCCTACGTATACCTTCAGTGGTCATTTCCGCAATCATTCTCAACTTCACATTAATCTCTTCCACTCTTGTATTATTCGGATCTGCCTCTCCTTTCTCTGTTCTCCGCTTTCAGCTGCTCTTCAAAGTACTTGTTCAACCAACAATTTCGGCCTCATTTTCCTCATCTTCTAAGCCTTCGTTTGCACTTTATTTGTACCTCTTACTCCATTCGACTTTCGCTGCGCCTTTGCTGTCCCCCCCACCCCCGCCACCTCGTGGAAATGTTTCTCCTTAAAGTACTTGCTAAGAAAAACCGATGCCCGCTTCAGTTCTTGTTACTCCCCCGATAATTTGTTCATTCTGTTTCAAACGTAATTCTAGATGACTTGGCTGAACGGAGAAGATACAAACGTTTATCATCTACAGTTTAAACTTTAAAATGGCGCTAACCTATGCATACATACAGCCAACTGTACTTACGTGAAAATAAACACTTGCATTTATGCATAGATAATCTGCTGAAAGACATGAAAAGAACAGTTAAAAAGATCATATTTAGCAGTGATTTAATACGTCATTGCTGTATATTATATTCTGAGAATTCGGATTACTCGTTGTTCTAGTTTCCTGTAACAACTCCAAGAGTTAATCCTGTTGCTCTGAATTCCTCCCACTTTCTTTTTGGATTGTCTCTGTCTCCCCGAAGAAGCAAAATGTCAGCTTATATTTATGAATATCATCCTGTTTCCGTTGTGTTTCCCTTCACGAAGTAAGTCCTTCAGGATTGGATATATGGGCTTACTTATACAAAATACCCATGCAAATACCAGTGGTTGTGTGAAGTGACCGGTATAGTTAATAAGTAGTGCTCACTGCACATTCGATTGCTCCAGTAGCTGATATTTTATATGACAGAATGTTTGCTCTTTCCCGATTCGTAAGTCCAGTCAACCCTGATATAACAACGCTCCGCTTGCAGGGGAAATCCATGCAGATGTCACCAAATGAAACAAGTTGCATTTGCTCCTATAAAGGAACTACATATAAAATAGGATTAGGATTTAGAATTTGTTGAGAAGACGAAGAGTAGTTGTGGTTATAGGGAGATGGGCTGAAATTTCATTTTTCCTTATTATTATTATTATTATTATTATTATTATTATTATTATTATTATTATTATTATTATTATTATTATTATGCAACAGATTTCCTCATGATTCTTTGTTCAATGAGAAACTTGACATTGTCCAAATTTGACGAGAGGTTATCAGATTAAATTTGGTACGAGTGTTCATGAGAATAGAATGCATTTGATTCCAGACTTTGTACAAGTACATTGTATCGAGTTTATTAGACCAGCTTTATGAGATCCTGTACAAGTCTTATCTGATGAGGGGTTTTATGACTCTGTCTGACAAGTGCTCTTGATGTTTAATTTGGCGTGAGAACTAACGATTTTAATTTTGATAAGAGATTTACTGAAAATCAGTTGATTTTAGAGTTCACAATATTACGCTTGAACGGATTTCATGAGCCTTAATTATATGAGGTTTTAAAAGATTAAAGGATATTAATCTGGTTCGTGAGATTAATTTTCATGAAATAGTTAATAAGATTAAATTTGATATGACAAATTTTAAGATTTCGGTTTAAGAGAGTTTGTGGGATTAAACTGGATGAACACTTTCGTTATGATTAAATTAGATTTAAGAATTCATGAAGCTGAGTTTAAAGAGATTTCATGAAATTGACTGTTTAGGATCTATTAGAAAAAAACTAACGGGAGTATTCATAATATTAAATCCAGTGGGTACATCCAAGAGAATGATTTCGACAGCCATTTGTTCCTTTGTTTATCTTTTTTAATACGTAAATTTGACACAGTGCCCCGCAAGGCTTCCTCTCAAGCAGTGACCAGTCTTCAGTGAGGGGGTTGTTATTTTGCAGACTGACAGATTTATGTCATTTAGGCTGTCAAGCCAAGCACCACAACACTTTCGGCCGTTCAGCCCTTATGACCTTGAGGAGAGCAAGTTCGAGTGGTTGGACAGCATGATAATGAGATCCAGAATATAAAGGAGATGAAGTGCAAGGATCAGTAGCCAGAATTGGAAGAAGGCCCAACAGTCGCAGTAACAAGTAATAGTTAGAGAAGTTGGACAGCATGCTTTAAGAAAGGAAGTGGTAATGGAGGTGGAGTTAGAGGCCGAAGGGGGCTGCAAACACCCGCTAATGATACGTGTGCAAGCGTTATATCTTTTATAGTTCTTCCCTTAATGCACATCACCTGATCTGAGAGTTTGCGCGTGCGCTCTCTGGTGGTTAGGGGCTGGGAAGGAAAGAGGTCAGCTTCCGCAAAACGATTTTCAAAATGAAGGTAGTGTGACCTTGCAATCTTTACATTTGTTCATGAAAATTGGTACGAGGCCTAAAAAAGGACAGTGGCGTTTATTAATTTTTCGTTCATATTATAGGGTTAGTGGGTGTTCTTGTCCCTGTAATAAAATAAAAATCTGAAGAGAATAATAGTAATAGTTAAAGTATGATAAAGATTCACTGCAATGAATATGTACTTAACCAAATAAATTCATTGTAGCTATGATACTGAAAACGAAAAAATTAAAGTGCACCACACTTCACCTTCAACCAAGAGAGAAAGCGAGACAGAGTCAATAGTAGGTATAATCATAGTGTCATGTTTTAGGAAACCCTTGCTTGTCGTAAGTGTAAAGAAAACTGAACTTACATCTCCGAAGCCGTAGTACGCCATCTTTTCTTCTATATACACTGCAGTAATCAATCCTGCACAGGCTCTGAAGGGCAAACTAGAGGTTTAATTGTTCTCGATGTGCTCTGGGAAAAGACACTGCAACGGAACTTTCACATAGAGCATTCCATTTTGTTGTCATTCTTCTTCTTCGGAAGTTCGAATGGACACTGATCAACTTTGGCGAATAACTTATTTACACCACGATTCATTGTTTCCATATCTTACGTGTATCTGTCCGTTTTTCAGGACTCGTGTGATTCATAAATACCGAACAACTATTTATAAAGCAGCCATCAAGTTAAAGAGAGAAAGATACGATAACCAAATAGGATACTTGACGAAATTTCCTGTAAGTATTCGCTCCAGTGGTTCAAACTGATTTCTTGAAAAGCTGGGACCAAACTTTGACCGAAGAAGAGAGCGAAGACCTAAGGACTCAAAGCGCGTCGACTTTTATACTAAACTTCAAATCAACCGGAGTACGTAACATTTGGAAGGCTCTAGTAGGGTACCAGTTAATGTGTTTTTTCTTTCCTACTTACGTTCTTCATAGTTCAGGGATAAAATGATACGTAAAAATTCGTTTTGCCACTCTAAATGGCTAGTTTGAAAGACTTCATCCCGGTTAAGAAAATTTTGATATTAATTTTGGCACTACTGATGCCATGTCGATGCCGTGCCAAAGGACATTAGACTTGCTTACAATCAAGTTCTGCAGCTCTTGATTTACGTTTCAAATTTTTTTTTTTTTTTGTGTCCATGCTGCTTATTCCTACCTTCTCACTTGTTTGAAATATAAACTGCACTGACCATAAAGAAACCGCAAGGAAAACATCGTAAATCGTTCATTTTCTATTCAGCAAAATGCTGGAGTTGGTATCTGTGACAATTGTTGTGTGATGAGGAGCCGCTCCAAAGGAAATCCGATGCTATGTGGAATTGCAGTTTTTTTTCACGTAGCTTGCAATGCATACACATGTTTCACCCAGACGAAAGGTGACACTTCGCAACCGTTAAATGGATAACTGATTGATAGGATATGCCTCCTGTCATCCTTTTAGGGAGTCCGCGAAGTGGGCGTCAATAAAGTGAACCAGTTGAATGTGTGAGAGTATTTCTGTTACCTTTCTTACTATGTTCATGTGCTAGTAATGTCACATTACTTTCCAAAAGCAATATAACTGTTACACAGTCAGTGATTGATTCATTGTGGGTTATCTGGCGTCACCCACAATGAATCAATCACTGACTGTGTAACAGTTATATTGCTTTTGGAAATCAAGTCTCTAGATTTCATCATTTATCCCAGCAGTCATTTCTGCTTTTGGTCTCATTCTCGTCTTGATTATGTGAATTAGCCAATTTGACACTTGAAGTATTTGAAAAAAAGACGTAGATTTTTTTCAAAAACTTCAAAAATCAGGGACAACGGACTACAATAACTACAAAGAGGCAGTATCCTTGGTGTTATCTAGATGCTGTCTACTCAAATATTCTTTCTTCATTTCTAGTAAACTAACCGGGGTAACTGACAGACAAAAAAACACACGTATAGTTTTATATATATATATATATATATATATATATATATATATATATATATATATATATATATATATATATATATATATATATGTATGTATATAAATATGTATACACATATGTATATATATAAATATATATGTATATGTAATATATAAATATATATATATATATATATATATATATATATATATATATATATATATATATATATATATATATATATATGTGTGTGTGTGTGTGTGTGTGTGTGTGTGTACATACTTCTCCTTGTCCCATTCATCTTAAACATTTGTACATGAAATCTCCAGTCTCGGACATGTATAAATACATACATTCATATATATATACATTTACTGTATATATATGTATACATATATATAAATTATATACATACATACATATATATGTGTGTGTGTGCATGTGTGTGTGTGTAGATGTACATATAACAGAGTACTTGAACATTTTTCTTACCGCAGTAACGTTCGCTCCCTAGGAAGAGCGTCTTAGCTGCATTTGTTACGTGTAGTAAATTTTAGGTTTGCATATTGTTTGTCCATTCGTGATGGTGTTTTGGGTAAAATGCATTGCAAGATAAGTGAATTGTCATTGTGTTATTTCAGTTAAACCTCACCAGCACGGGAAGTCATGGAAGAAAAGAGAGAAGTTTTGGAGTGCGTGTTTTTTTTTTTTTTTTTTTTTTGACTACTTGTACAACAAGGACTGTCCCCATACAGACGCACTATAAGAACAGTTAGCAAGCGCCTGCTGCCTGCCCATTCCTACTTCTGCTTGTGCGCAGGGTCGCCTGGCCAGTGGCAAGACTATACTAGACAGTGCCAGTTCATGGCGTGCAGATCGCAAGGGTGCATATTACAACCGGTCATTTATACTCTGTAGGATGAGACGCAAGATTTACAGTGAGGAAAATTGTCCGATTACTCACACATGGATTGCCCAACAGAACACCAACTCTGTAAAGGAAGTGCTTTCTCACGAAGCGCTGGAAATCCTGCGAGTGAGGTCACGAACCACACTAACCGAGTTAATCAATCTTAAGGCGAACGTAGCCGTGCCATCTTTTCGCTTTTTCATACGCAAGTATAATATACATCAGTCGGAAATGCTACCTAACAAGATTTCGCTATCTTATTCCCTACTCTAATCGAGGTGGGACAGAACTTTACCTTCCTGAATTTCTTGTAACCAAAGAACCCTCTTTTTCATTCTATCTTTAAAGATGTTGACATCAACTTCTGTCGGGGACATTTCAGCATCGTAGTTTGTGATATTCTTTACTATTCGTGTGGCTCATATTCACTGGAGTTTACATCAAGGAATATGTTGTCCAGCTGCAAGATTACCAGGAACCCATTGCAGGGTTTAACCTTGTGGTCACACTGCACACACACATACATACATACATAAACACATACAAACAGGTATGTATGTATATATATATATATATATATATATATATATATATATATATATATATATATATATATATATATGAACGCTTACATCTGCAGACCAAAATCGGTTAGCTGTCTGGAGCTAAGCAAAAATATCTGAGGAGACATAAGCTCTGGTCACAGGTCACATTTCCTTTGCTGAGTCACTTTTAAATCTGGTTAACAAAATCTGCTGTAGCGGTGTGTAGGATTTCAGCTTCCTAAACCTTGAATGTTGGGCACCTCCCAACCTCTCCCTCTGAGAACCGAATCTCTTGTTGCTAGTCATGAGCAGACATTTTGCTACGTTGTTTGGGAAAACCCGCACTTGGCCTTTCGCATAACTATCATTACCAACCAGCATACAAATAAACAAAGATTCTCAGTGCAATGCAGACCCTTCATAGCTGACGTAATTATGACTCATCAGCAGCAGGGATAGCAGTAATTTCATCTAGGAACATCATTGACGGAAATGACGTCGCTATTTCTATGATTAAAATGTAAAGAAAAACGGTAATGAGCCACTGAGAGATGGTATATACAACAATACCATGAAGAATCGTGCAAAACAATGTCTAATTTAAAATAAGTTTAAGTAGGCTTAAAAAACAGAGAAAGCAAAAAACACGGCCTCTAGGTATTTAATAAGAAAAGGAGACAGAAAATAGTAAACACACAATAAAAAATGTGGTGCTACTAAGCATCATTGGGCCAAACAGACAAATACGTACTTCTCTCATATTCCTCACATCATTGACATTCATCAGACTTAACTATCTATCTAAATATTACATACATTCACTCACACCACACACACACATATATTTGTATATATTTATATATATATATATATATATATATATATATATATATATATATATATATATATATATATATATATAAATATATATATATATATATATATATATATATATATATATATATATATATATATATATATATATATATATATATATACGGTATATATATGTACTCCGTGAGCAGTAACACACTCGCCATACTGCTCGTCACATGGCAGCGAGATTTAGTAGCGTTAAGTTTTGACATTCCTTGAATGAACGACCACCAGGAAAGCCAAACACTGTTGCCACACATAATAACCCCTTAAATTCCTTGGGACGGAGTAGGCATTGCAGACTCATCCCAAAATATGTTTCGGAAGCCGGCAGTGCAACAGCTCGAACGGCTACAATAAATTATTCATAGCATCTCGATTTTTAATGGGCTTGGTTATGTTCCCTCCAAAAACGGCGAAATCCAGATTGGGAAGTCCAAGATCGTTGTGTCCAGCGCTCACCTTAACAAACTCGTTAGCACAAACACTCGCTTGTCTGACACTTCTGGTATCTACAATCGGTTGTCAGTTCCACGAATTTTTTGCGAGAATGGATAAGATATATTCAACCACTGAGGTTAACGAAAATTTAAAAAGTTAAATAAATGTCCCGATTATAGTACCGATTCAGATAAACTCCTCGATCTTCAACAGCTGAAATGTATTTGCTATGACTAATGTCGTCGCGAAGGATTTACACAATTGCTTTACCTTCAACTTTCCTGAATAAATAACACGCCAGCAAATCCTTTTTCCAGTTCCACGACTCTATGAAGAAACTAACCAGTTCCCAGCTAGACGGTGAATAATTCTTGAACTTTTCCTCCTTTGCTAGTTTTCTCAGTAAAGTTGATTCATGCCCACTCAATTGACCTCCATTTACTGAAGAAAAGAAACCTCAGTTTGTTTATTATCCTTGGAAACTTGTTTATCAAGCTACATATAGAATGCGATGACTGTTTCTCATCTATTTTTATATTTTGCACAGAGGTGGCGATGCTACAATTTATCAATTGAAGGAAGAAAGCAGAACACTAGAGATGCGAATTCCACCCTCATTCCCTTCATCATAGGTCTGATAACCCCGAGTTGATGCTGGGTCACGGCTGAAAGGCAAATTACCATGCAAGATTTGCAATAGTAATAAGCTTATTAGTAAGTCAGTTTTTAGCGCAGATGTCTGGTACGTAGACAGGAGTTAGGGTCAGAAACATGCTGAGATGAGAAGTTGTACTCAACAGTCTGTTTTGCCTGTATTCATGAATTTTTGCTGATATTTAATAATAATAATAATAATAATAATAATAATAATAATATAATAATAATAATAATAATAATAACAATAAAACGGAACAACAAAGGATTGCGGGAAGATAGCCCATGGTTAGCTAGAGGATGAGAAAGTGGAGGAGGGAACCATTCAGCGGGAAAGCCAGGAATCCGGATGACAGCCTCAGGAAGGGCCAAAAGGATGAGTGGGTGGGAAAAACAATAGCTGAAAGGGTAATATAGTGCAGCAGATAAGTCATACAATCGTTCATTTGACGATACAAGCACGAAATTTGGCAGAAATACTCGTTGGGGTTAGGCTTTGAGAAAAAAATACTACCCCTTAGGTGGCCATTTTCCAAGATGGCCACCATATGACGAATATCGTGAAAAAGGTGCCAATATGTTTTTGTATAAACAGCCAAAGTTCAATCATTATTGGGATAAATTAGGGGGTTGTCTGTCATAAAATTGCAAACTTTACTTCGGAGGACAGTCTTTGCCATTCAGGAATCCAATTTGTCGACCATTTTGCAAGATGGCCGCCAGGTCAGCCTGATATAGAAAATAATCTAACTTTCTTGATATTCCTACATATTTGACCACATAACTTGATTTCTATGAGTATTTATAGCCATTTGTTCATAGATATAATAAAAATATATATATGTGACAAATATACTAACTCATTATTAACTGTGTCCAAACTTGAGAATTATGATTATGAGTATATTAGCATCTATTCTCCTTCTATCATTGTTGAACATCAGTGTTTTAGACTCCTGAAGATGCATGACAAGGGCAGTCTTATTACATGTGCACCTTCCCCCACAGTCCATCTTACATCCACATTTAGTCAATTCCCGGCAGCGTTTAGAAATCAGTTCAACTGGGGTCTGGCAATGATTCATCATCAATGGTGCTCGGTTCTGGATTCCTTTTGCGAAAGAAGGCCGGTGGGATGTTCGTGAATGACTCAGGATGATCAGGAAACTTTTTTGTTCGACTGTCTATAACATTGGGCAATGTGCGTACTTCTCCTTCTTCCTCTGGACTTGGATACTGGAACAATGAAATACTTGGGCCATGGAAGGATGTACTGGCTGTTGCGGCAGTTGGACTGTGGTCTATGTTGTCTAAAGCAGAAGTTGTGAAAAGTCCCTTTCTCAAAATAGGTGGACACACAACATCATCTCCCACATATTGCTTTACTACACTCTCACCTAACTGTCCTGACATTTCCAACACTCTCATATATGCTAATTCCATTCCCATGAAGCTTGTCAATTAATTCTCTTTTTCTTGTTTTGGCAAACACTTTCATCCCGACATATATGGGAAAAGGTGTTTCACGGTGTTTTGCATACCTGTTGGTTTTTGATCCTTCAGTATACTTAGACTAGCAGTTGTATTGTTAAAAATAGTGCCATAGCAGCATCTGACAGTACAACACCATGGTCCAGATGGGATCTGACGTCAACACCATGCTCAGTGCCGCAAACAAACTGTAGAGGTGTCTGTGGAACATTTTCCTTTCCAAGTCCTTCTTGTATATCTTGACTGAATTTTGTCTTGTGAGCAAACATTTCTCTTCGAATGATATCTGCAGCTTTAGCCAGATGAATAGCTTCACTGGACTTGATAGCATTAGACAGAATTATGCCAAAGTCTTTTCTGAATACTAGAAGAACATCGGGCCCTTTCCTATGGGTCTCAAGCTCAGGGATCCTAGAGAGTAACTGCTCTTTTAACCTGGTGGTATTGACGTCTGGGGAGTCTACACCTAGTTGTTGTAACCGGCACTTGTATAGGGAAGCTAGATCAGCAAGTCTGAATATTACATGTGATGTTTCTGTATTAGTAACCTTGCTATCAATGATGTAGATAAGTTCAGAAAAAGCCACAGGATATAACTCTTTCCATTGATCATGGCGATTCTCCTCTTGCTTTATCCCATTAAGATGTGCTCTCTATGAGTTGTATGTCTGCCAAGCAGCGTGGGTGATACTTCAGTTCTTGAGCAGCAACATCACCAGCACTTAACTTTGCTAGAGCTTTCCATGGTTTAGGGTCTCAGCACAGTGATTGAGCCTTTCATTCAGCTGCATTGCCATTGCTTGTCTTAAATTTGATATTGCATCCTCTTCTTCACAAAAAGCATTGTACCTTTGGAGGGTCTGAAGTTCTTGATCTCTTTCCACGGTTTTCTTCTGTGCCTGATGTACTTGGAGTCACTTGACTCTTCTGTGCTCTTTTCAATTGGGTATTCTTAAACAAAAGGTTGCAGTTGATATGATATTTTGCTTAGTTTCGTATCAATGTAGTTTCTATGCTTTCTCCATCATCTAACCGTGCTGGATCAAATGATATTGACATAGCAATAAGAGCATGAAACAATGGTACATTTTTTGCAAGATTAACAACAAGCAGAGTCCTGTTTCCTCTGAAATAAGCCAAGAGATGAAATTGGTGTTTCATCACTTTTTTCCTCTTGACAAAGACAACATTTACTCCAGTCAGTTTGCATTTTTGGTTTGGCATCCATGATAAGATACTTTGAACTTAAGTAGAGCTGGCTGAGGGTTTATCCTTTTACCACCTTTGCTCACTTTCATGTATGAGATACAGTTAGGTTCGAGCTGTTGCTCTACACCTAACCCAATCATCCATCCAAAATAACTTAAATCCCGTGCAATCTGTACACCATCCGGATAACGTTGAATCCCCTGTCATCCTTGGCTCGGCTCTCCCGCACTGGCACATCCTGTCAGTTCAGGTGCAGCTATCTGACTTCTTTGGGACTGATTAGATAGCATTTGGGATACTAAACTTACAGTTTAGCTGATATTGAACCCCATGCTGAGTTTCACAGCAGTGTCCGTCAACCAGTGTGCCTTGGTAGTAAGCGACAGACATTCTCCTGGCTCTACCTCCATAGTTTAATTTTAGAGTTTTCTTTCTCATATATGAATAGTCTTTACTCTGGTACTGAGCTCCATCTGCCCAAAGCAACTGATTTTTTGGTGCCAAAATCTTCCGTTTACCCCATTGCTATCTTCAGAATCCCCCCTGCCTCAGGAACAATAAATATTGTTGACTTGACTGCAAGATCAGCTCTGTAGTTTGCAACCCTTTGGGACATTATATAGGCAGAAAGAGCTTATCCTCTTTGCCTTCCTTTCATTAGTAGCCTTTTTTAGTAGCAAAAGTTGGAAATAAATGGACAGAGATCGGCGTTTTTATGGTTTATAGCTGTTTTTGGTGTGCTGGCAGCCCTCTTGAAAAAAGTAGCGGCCATATTGGAATTTTTGATGGCTAGCAGTTTTTTCTGAAAAAGTTACATACATACCAAATTTCATGCTTGTATCATCAAATGAACGATTCTGGCCAAAAATCACATTAAGCTGCTCCACTAATAATTAATGATTGAGAAAGAGATGCAGAAAAGGAGAAGACAATAGTGAGATGAAAGAGTCATAGGCAGGTGGTCTCGACCAACTTGTGTGTTGTAAGTTATTTATGTGACATATTTCTGATAATATTTCCTGTTTGCATCAAAACTCACAGGAAAAGAAACTAGGGTAGCACAAACATACACACACATACACAAGCACATACTTGGCTACTGAGTTTACGCCCTATTTATTTGATCATTATTTTTTCTTTTTCTACTTTATCATTTTTATTATATCATTACTATTTCTTAGTGCATATCATCCTTACAATCATTGCCTGACGTTCAACCTTGCGGTAATTTTCATTTCTGATGTTAGTTGTTATGATTATGTTTCTGGTTGACATTTAGGTGGTACTGCAATTATTTTGTGCAAATTAGGTCAGGTGGTGTCCAGCATAGCTTTATGATCTCTAATTTCCGTTATATGCCTTTCAGTTCTCTGCGCCACAGGTGATTTCCTATTTCTGTGGAGGTTTGTGGTTAATTTGAAGTTCGAATATTGTTATTCAGTGGAGAAAGTTATTAAAAATGACTTCTATTGATACACGGGAACTGGTTTATGATCAGTGTCGTCTCTCGTTCTGAATCACGATTGGTTGTCTGGCTCCGCTGTTGAATTTGCCCATCTCGCTCTCCTGGATTCAGAAGTCTTGCCGCTGCTAAATTCCTTTCTTTCTCCTCTCTCTCTCTCAGCCTATGCGATCTCGTTATGTGACTTTGAGTGGCAGGGATGGGCTGATGAGGGGTTAGAGGGTGGCGGTATAACGGAGATCACGATATGACACTATTGGCGTTGGCGTGGCCATTTTGGTGAGCTGGCTGCAGCTTTAGGAGAGGACAGCCGGGTTGTAGTATCATCCGATCCCACATTTGGGGCTTGTCAATTTTCGTGATTTATGCGGACGAAATTATTGAGGAACTCCTTTTCTCTCTCTGGGTTCATCGTCGGCTTCTTGTCCTGTGTTTACAAGGGGTTCTAGGAGGCGGAGGCGGTGGCCATCAGGGGCTGAGTCTAGAATCTCGGTTTGTTTACGAGTAATTAATTCTACTTATTGAAAACGTCTGCATTTAATTTTGGCAGCGATTACAGATGACACCCTTGTGATAATGGCATGAGACGCTTGGAGAGATGTGTAATGGTCATTCCTGCGTAGTCTGGACCATGGTCTGAGAACTATATTGGACCACGGTTTGGAAGGCATCCATCAACGGAGCATTCGAACACTTATACCACATTCCGTCTATTCAGGTCTTCTGGGAGCGACGGGTTGTCCCTCAACAACACCTCGGTGGTTTTTAGATTCTTGTAATAAATATTGACCTGGATGGTGTCTTCAGGGCAAATGGCAGTCGCATTATCAAGGATGAAAAATCGTCAGCGAAATATGACTGAATACGAAGAAAATATGATTGTTTTTGAAACGTCTTTCCTTCTGGGCTCCATCATCAATCTGCAGTACGTTTATTTCTTTCATGATGCAAAAACATTCATGACCTAGGTGGTTTGGAACTCGGGAGAACAATGAGAATTAGAGTAATTTAAGACGAGATTCGTTTTATACTATGTAACCGAAATGTTGGGGGCGATGGCCCCCAACATTTCGCCACAAGCTGGGGTTGACAAGCTTCATGGTCATTCTAATTTGAATGAGTAATTTGATAGTTTAGAACAGAAATCCTAGATGCCACTTCCCTCTCTCTCTCTCTCTCTCTTTCTCTCTCTCTCTCTCTCTCTCTCTCTCTCTCTCTCTCTCTCTCTCTCTCTCTCTCTCTCTTGAAAAGTCTGGCCCCCTCTAATATTCAGTTTTAAGGCCAGCATGACAATCCCATAACATGCAGACCTTAAAACGGAATATTTCAGGGGCCTTGACTTTGAGAGAGAGAGAGAGAGAGAGAGAGAGAGAGAGTTTGAAAGGAATATTTCCAATCTGATGTCACAGTTTTTTCAAGTTAAGAAAAGCAAATATCATAATGCAAAATAAAAATGTATCCTTAGGTGGCTTGCCCAATGTCAGTTCAGTAGGAGCCAGGCCATTACTCATCATTAAAAAAATTTCAACACTGATTGCTTTCTTTTTCATGCACAGCTCATAGCCAAATCTTCTGTAAGATTCATTGCGTGAGACACAATATATCACTTCACACTAAAAATAATAAGAGTAAAGAGAGCACTATCACAATTACTTCCTGACACTTTATCGCAAAATGAAGTATAAAAATATAGAAAGAATAAAATTAAAAATAGAGTAGGCTTCTTGTAAAATTTAAACTCGTGACTTTTGATTCCAGATCACTACATTTTACCATTGCTATGAAGGATAGCAGCTCTTTAAAGTCCTGTGGAACACATATAACTTTTATATGCAAACTGAACCGTAGATCAGTGAGGATAATCTTTTTAGTTGTTGATAGATCGTAAATGGTAAAATTCTGACTTTACGTATATGGCAGAGTGGTAGGGTTTGTTGTAAACTACCAATCTGACACAGTTTATAGCTATAGGAAATGGAGACAGTATGGACAACAGGGACATTTAATAGTCGTCTTCTTAACATTATAGTATATTTTTGTTAATATTTTGCTTCCTTGAAGTGACGAGAGCAAACTTGCATTTTTCAGATTTATTTTGTCAGACCGAGGACAGGCATGAGTCCACTGTTTTAACAATATGTTATTTGTCAGTGGAAACCTGTAGACTTTAGATTTGGCTCTTTCTGTTCCAACTTGGGCTAGTGCAACTAAACACTGCAGATGCTGTCAAGAGAACTTGCAACATGTTGCTCAAAATTAGCAAATACCAGTTCAGCAGAATATGTGTGACGAATTTTTACTTAAGATGGCAGGTCGGCTGATGTATCGTTATTGTTGGTAAAACAAATTCTTAGTGATTTATCCTTATTTTATAGTCAGCGTGCCGCGCGGGGGGCGGCGGTGTTGGCTGGGGTGTCTCAGTTTCAGGGCTCCCACTTTTAGGGAATTATCCCTACTGGGACTTTTGAGGAGCTTGGTGAATAATTTGGGAATTTCTGAAAATCTAGGGATTCTAGGGAATTCTCGACCATCAGCCACTATCTTAAAATTTTTAAATTATTTTCCCAGACACCTTCATTTATCAGGTTGGGCCTTGAGGGGGCGCTTTTATTGCGTTTACCCAGGGCAAGGAGGAAATAAATCCTTCTCAAGCACAGGAACTCAGCCATAAAACTGATCGTCTTATCACCTTTATTGCCTTTGGATGGCAATGGATTTGGCATAGAATGTCACTTCATATAGAATGCCACTTAGTATGAGGTGTCAAACTCATAGATTGTCATCCACTTAGGGCAGACAAAGGGAAATAAGACTGGCATGCACATCAACAACAGTCTTTTTGTATCATATTAAATCATGATTTTAGTTCAACAAGAATTTTTAAAAATCTCAATGTATATGAAACTATTAATTATAGGTTGTAATCACAACCAACCGAATGTTCCTCAGTCCTCTGTTGGATGGTTTACGGGTCTCATGAAGATATCTATGAAATCTTTCGAGGCATCCCCCCGCCGGCCCCCTTCTCTCTCTCTCTCTCTCTCTCTCTCTCCTCTCTCTCTCTCTCTCTCTCTCTCTCTCTCTCTCTCTCTCACCTCCTCCTGACTTTCTTCCTATATTTTAAGGATGTCTTAATATCATTCATGTTGGCATTTGCTTTATCCCCAGTCACTTTGGATAGCTATTGTCTAAAGATTCACTGAAATATACTAAACTCTTCATAGAAATATGCGTTACAGAAGTGACAAGGCGTTAGTCCTGTAACTGAAATTACAGTGAATATGAAACTGTGCCTTTATTTGTGGAAATTTAAATCCTAATGTAAGGGTGCCATCCTGAAAGTTACTTGAGAGAATGCAGAGTTTTGAATAAGTAATTTCTACCTTTTGTCGATGAGACATGTAATGCTATTAAGTAAAGTATTAACCATTTTCAGTTTTTATTCGATAACTTACACTAAAATACTGTTAAAGACAGTTAAATGTCTCATTAAAATTGCTGAGGTTCTTATATACATTATCGATTAAAGATTATATTCATATCATGAAAATCATATATTTTATTATATTTATTCATTTTAATTTCATCAATTTGTTTCTGTTTATAATTCAAAGTGCTCAATAAGGCTAGCCTTCAAATATTTGCAACTATTAAAAAAGTGCATTTCAGGGCCGCGTCTAATTGGTTTTCGTCGATAAAATCCTTCCAAAGCATCGGATATGGATCGTAGCCTATTTTGGAAATAACTATTTGAAGCCACGGCCTAATTGGCAAAAATATGCATTGATGTCTAATGTTGATAATTAAGGCACTTATCGCAGTAAATCACAGAAATTTCAAGGGAAACTTAGCTAAATTTAGTAAGCACCTAGAGGGAGGCTAGTGAAAACGTCATTACTGAAGGCCCTCCCACTCATTTATACTATAGTATGACGTCCTTTACTAGACACCCCGCCCATATACTTTATGAATGAAGACTCAGATGTTGGTAGTAGTAGTATATGGGATTCTTGTATTGTTTCACACACACAAACACCTACCCTACTCTCTCTCATCTTTTCGATGAATCATGTCTCTAAGTAAAGTACAATAAAGGAATGGGCATCAAATGAGAATATTAATTCTGTAATACAGTTCCTTAGCGCAATTCACGTTTGCTTTAACTTGAAATATGCACCAAGTCTTACACGCATTCTGTGAAAACGATTGTTATCCTGGAGTTTCTGTTGCTTCATATTGTTTCAAAAGTTCCGGTTCACGTGTACCTGCTTAGTCCTGCTAAATGAATGTAACATAACGCAAGTGTTCTAACCTTAACTTCCTTAATGCATGATCAATCCCATAATAAATCCAAAGTATTTAGTGTATCACACAACTCCCCATTTATTATTCTATGTGTGTGTGTGTGTGTCTCTGTGTCAGTTTCGTTGTTTCTACACGCTTGATTCATTTACTTGAAACTGACTCTCTGTAGGGTTGTTGAGTGGTTGTCAGTGAGCCTATGTATTCCCGGTTTTATCTGTTTATTTTTTTATGAATTTGAAGTTACTCATTCTTTCAATTTTCAATTATTTTGAATATTTCATTTACATCGTTTATTATATAGATATTTCATTTAATCATAACTACATTGTAGTGCTGAATGATACTCGTAACTCATAGTCCAAGCGCTTGAGTTATGCCCTAATTTTTATAATCCACTAATCCATTGATTGTACTGAACATTATTGAAATTGAAGGAAATATGAAATAAAAAAATACATCTTGTAATATAAAATTATGTGAAAGGATATGCTATTGTTTAAGTTAAGATTAAGACAGCTTTGTGTGAATCACGGTCTTACGCTTTGAACAGACCAGAAGTGAAGAACTTTCGATGGAAATAGAGAAAGTAAAATTTCTATATGCGCAAAGGTCAAAGTGGAAACAAAAGAGCACACTCCCAAAGTAACTTTTATTCATTTTCATCATCATCATCATCCAGGTATAAGTCTTGTGTATCGTCGTCATCGCTGTTTGTTGATAATGATATGCCCCACAGGCTCCTGAATGTTGTCTGATGACAAATATCCATCCTCAAAATCTCGAGATCGTTTCACTGCAGACGCCCAAACCCTATGAGTGACCAAAAGCTTGGCTTCTTCCAGTCTTGCCTGCAGGTCTGCCCGGGTGAATCGATGTAAGGATGAACAGACATGACGTTTCATGCACGCCCATACCTGATCAATGGCATTGAGCTCTGGGTGGGCAGGTGGCAGGCGGACCACCTCATGGCCCCACTCTCGGATGATGTTGTCCATGGTGTACTGTGGTTTTGGCCGGTGCTGCTGGCATCTGAGCAGCAACTCTGGTCGTGTGGCACCGTCTGGGACAGGGATTCTGCGCCTCTCCAGCCAAGTAGTAAGGTCTGCTTTCTTGGTTGACGTAGTAGGACACCGACATGCGTCTATTAGCTGGTTGTGATAAGGTGCCTTGCCAAGTACCATCACTGATGGTTCGGACAGCAATGCTAGAAGCTGATTTGTCAGCCAGCGTATGAGCAACTCGCCTGTCATTTCCCCATGGTAATCGCCACTGGTGCTCTTTGCAGGGTAACAAAGGGAAGAGCCTTCAATGAATCCATTTGCTGTGCCAGCTGCAACCACCACGAAGTGCTCTCCTTCGCCAGATGGTACCTGTCGGCTATCCGTGGCACTGGTAGCAGGCTGTGAGGTGTCCACCCACTTCCTGCTGTGGCTCATTCTTGTGGTGAACCACGTTTCATCGACATGTACTTGTACTATCCGCCTCCCTTCTTCTCGGTGGCGCGCGCCTCAGAGCCCGGAGAGCGCCGATCCGACTGCAAGATATATCTTTCGCTGGGAAGTTTTGTATTTGAATCCCATATCTTGCATGACCCGCCACACCGATATCTCAGAGGTTGTTTCCGGGATAATAGTGGCTGTCTTCAAATCTTCTGTTAGGGTTCTGACAGTAAAAACTTGTTTTGCTGCAAACTTGTTGTGAACAAAGCGGCGAATGACACCCACCGTAAAATGATCAAAGGCTTGTGGTGTAGGCATTACTACCCCAGCAGACTGAGGCGAGCTCACTGATCTGTTGCGCTGGATAATCTTCCTCACAGCATGCGACGTCATACCCATGAAATTTACCACACGGTCGTGGGGCCTGTGTGGATAAAGACCAGTATTTAGCCAATGAATAAAAATGCTTTATATAACATACTTTGTTTTTCCTATGCACACGGCCATGTAAAGTATTGATAACGATATTATTAATCATACAGATAATAATTACAATTTTCATCATAGCTATCATTATTCTTGTTATTAATATCATAATCATCATTATTGTTATTATTCATACTTCGACGACAGGAACAAGGATAATAGAATATGCATAAATACATATGCCGCATACATACACATATATAGACAGATATGGTACATACATAAAGCACATAAATATAATACATAAATGAAATTTTATATATATATGTGTGTGTGTGTGTGTTTAAGAGGTGCTAAGGAATCGAGCAGGAGAAAGTTACTGCTGATTTATTGAGGACACAGGTGGTTTATATAGCGGCGGACAGACGTGACGCCGAGGAATACAATGAGAACCAGGGTGGCCTGAGGTCAATAGCATTTGACGATAAATACACTCTGAGTTGCAAAAATGGACAATAATGAAGTTGACGACATTCTGACACGAGCAAAAGAAACATATGCAATATAAGTTAGTAACAGGTATACATTTACATAGATTAGTTTAAATGATTGGGTATGGCTGATCCTGCGTGACCTGCTATCGCAGGAGCGGCACAGGAAACGGGTCGCCATCATGGAAGACCCGCTCAGCAGGGACTTTACATGTGTAAGGAGGTCAGCAGCTAGTCAGTGAGATAGTTTATCAGTCAAGAAGTTTCGGCCAGTGTTTAATCTTGGTCTGAAAAGTTAGAGAGGCCTTGATATAAACAAAATATTTTCATACTCGCCATTCGAGTATTACCCCTATAAAGGTCAGCTTTGTTCTCTTGTCTAAATCGTTTGGTGCTTGTGTATCACCTTGTTAAGCACTTACTTCTTAATATTTAGCATAGGACCCATACTATTTTTTCTTTGTTGCATACTGCAAATACACGCAACACGAAAGCAGTCTTGCAGTCACGAGGACAATTTGCTAGGCTTGCCATAGGTGAAGCAGCAGTCACTTATAACCCGGCTTTGCCCTGTCGTCGGCGACTCGGCGATGTTTACTATGCAAGTTACCAGGTATATCGGGCCAAATATCTTACTAAACACCTCTAAATTATTGTATTTTCATTTCAGTATGATTGGCTTCACCAGTTCCAAAAGTTTTGTATAACTGATCAAGAAAATGTAAATAGAAATTGGGTTATAATTGCTAAGTATTCCTATAGTCAACGTAAAATTGTACAATGAAAATAGTAATATTTACCAAATTCCTTTGCTATAATGTTGTCATATTTATACAGTATACCACATTCTTATTCATTACCCGTGGTATCATCAATGGAAACCGCAATATTATCGTAATTCCTAACAATTCTCAACAAGAGGGTCAAATATTTGTGTTTCTATGATCATTATCACACTACTGGGAACACTGCTATTAAACCTGATGTCATAGCCTACTTTACGTCACAACTAGCCTCCCTCCGGGTGCTTGCTAAATTTAGCTAAGTTTCCCTTGAAATTTCTGTGATTTACTGCGATAAGTGCCTTAATTATCAGCATTAGACATCAGTGAATATTTTTGTCAATTAGGTCGTGGCTTCAAATAGTTATTTCCAAAATACGATCCATATCCGATGCTTTAGTAAGATTTTATCGACGAAAACCCATTAGACACAGCCCCGAAATGCACAGTCCTTTGACTAATAGAGTACTTTACATAACAATAGCTTCTGTTAAATCTCTTGAAAGGACCTCTGCTTGAATCCCCAGGAGTATATTGAATTAAATCATATCACCATATCTTTTTCAGTATATTTTAGAGTCTTAAAGACAATAAACTGTAATGGCTGATAAAAATAATTTCTTCACACAATTTTTTGAAATAATTTAGACTACCATTAAACTAAATTACATTTTTTTTATTACTCATAGAAAACGAAACCACATTATGATCTCCGTAACAAAAAAAAAAAAATTTATCACCATTCATTGCTACTTTTCGTATGGTTACTGCGTTTGATTAAAACTCGTTATATTAGTCTGCATGCAGTACTTAATTACTTTTCTGAGAAGAATAACTTTCGGTTTGTTTACAAGTAAATAGTCTTTTTTTTGTGTTTCATATATCAATAACTAAACGCATCGCTATGTAGGCTATTTCAGAAAGTTTGAGTCATCGTTTTTGTCAATATCTTTCAAACCAATCGATTGATTGATATGGTACTTTGACAAAGAGTATCTCACACCCTCCCCTAATTTTTGATAAAAAAAATTTCATGTCCAAGCACGGATTTCAAAAGCACTTTATTCTTGAATTTTAGGACATGGCCAAACTTAGCCAGTCAAGATTTACGAATTCATTCGGATGAGCACTCTTGGGATACTTATCCTTCCTATCACCCATCCTTCCTCATTCTTTAAACCTAACTTCCCCGTCTGTCTCTTCACTCATCCCCACCCTCTCTCTCTCTCTCTCTCTCTCTCTCTCTCTCTCTCTCTCTCTCTCTCTCTCTCTCTCTTTGCAATATTTGTTATGTAATGGAATGTTTTCAGGTACATAGCATTGCAATTTTTCAACTGAGCAATGTAGGATGAAATGAGCTAACGACTTACATGGTTATACAGAATTTAGGGGTTTCCGAAATCATTATAGTTGATGGATGAAATGTCGGATTAAACGACGGGTTTACCACTTGTGTATCCAGTAACTACAGAGAGGTTGGTCTCGTCGCTGTTCAGAGTTATGGCTTACATGTTGAAATGTCCTCGTGGATGCAGAAATGCATTTGCTATACGTCTTCTTGAAGTTTACAGCCAGGAGAAAGCTGCCCCAAAAAATAAGAATAAATCTGAATAGGTAAGATATTGCTTATGTTTATATTTCATGGTCATACATATATGGTAATAAGGGAAAGATAAAACTTATTTATTGACATACATCTATGATATCATGTACATTGTCTCAAACGGTTATAAACTGTTCTGTGATTTTAACCCATTATTTCTTATTATATATGTAGAGCAATGAATTTGGAGTAAACATAAAATAACCTTTCATCACAAAATTATGCAAACAAAATAAAAACAATCACACTCATGAAGAAAGCAACACACGGTACTGGGTGTAATGACGTCAAGGAAGAGTAGGGAGAAGAATGGTGGGGTCGAAGAGGAAAGTTGGGGATAGTGAGGAATTTACTATAATTAGATATCAGGACAAGTTCAGTAGTACCCAAGCTATTGTGTCCGAAAGCGTTAATCAGTTTGCTGGCTACCCCATCAAATTCAAGAGTAAAGTGCCTGAAAAAGCTGAATTTGGAAATTGAATTTATTACCAAAAATTAGGGGAGGGTATGAAACACACTGTTATAATTAATTTGAAAGATATTGGCAAAAAACGATGACTTCCTGAAATACATAGTTGTGTTCTAGCAAGATAATGTTCTTGAATTAAATTATCCATCCTTATCACTGTAATTGGGGTGACCTTGGATATCGAATGAAGCCTCTGATACAATATAGAATAGAATGCAAATTTCAAGGAGGAGATGAAGAACACAATTTAGAATGTGCCAAGTACTCAGGTCTAGACGTTGAAATAAAAAATAAATAAATAAAAAGGCTCAAGAAGAGTTAGGAGAAAATATTTGGACAAACATGGGATGATGTTGACAAAGCTATGTAGTCAGGGAGCGGCTTTGGTATTAGGGTAGCCCACAGAATTATTAATGAAATATTCATGGGTGAAAGGGAAAAGAGGACAATACTTGTCAAAAGAGGAAGGGTCAACAATAACAACCAAAGGAAATGAAAGACAGCTTTAAGCAGAACATTTTTGTAGGGCCATGAAAAGAAGATATGACGGGGATAATTTTATTGATATACCAAAAGCTGGAAAAGAACTAAATGTACTTATGAATGACTTTACAGTTTTTGAGGTGGAATCAATAATAAATAAACTTAGGAGACGGAAAACACGCATTTATAACTTAATCACTGCAGAAATGATATTGGTATGGAATTAGAAAATCCATTTTGATGGCTTTATTTAATTACGAGAAGTCATTTGACATCGTTCTCAAACCAACATCACGGAAGACCTTGCGTCACTATGGCATTCCCGCCAAATATGTAAAGCCCTAGTTGCAATTATCCATGAACGAAGTAGGTGCAAAGTTACAGCTGATGGGGTCTTATCAAAGGATTTCCAGTATGCAGTGGGGTGCTGCTGTACGAGGGAATGTTATTTCACATTTGTTGTTTTCCCTTGGTTTGGATTATGTGTTGAAAAGTGGTCGGAGAAGGAGAGAAGGCTTAGCCTGGAGTAATGATAGAATCTTTGCAGACATAGAATGCTCAGGTGATGCTGTTTTAATTTGCAAAATACCCCCAAGATTTACAAAGCTCGCTTTATAGAACGTATTGAATATCTAGGGAGAGGGAACTCAAAATAAATCTGAGCAGTAACGTTATATGAAGAAACGATTAATGAGGTTAGATCATTCAAATATTTATGAGCAATGACATCCAGGCCAGGTTCTCTTGAGCTGAGGTGTAGTCGAAGACTTTAAAGCCAATCAAAGATTAGGCAGGCTGAATAAGATGTGGACATTAAACAATGAAAATACATACGATAGATTATGCATGAGTCTAGTACAATCTACGTTGCCATATTTACAGGAGTCTTGGTATGAAAATGAAAGTATATCTAAAAAAAATTTTGTAGATTTAAGAATAAAGCTTTACGAAGAATACTAGGAGTAAGATGGGAAGAGAGTGCTAAAAATTATACCATAAGAGAATTTATGTAAGTTCCATTTGTAGAAATAATGATGAAATAGAGATGGAGAAGGCTTTGACATGTCCTTTGCACAACCCCTGGGAGAGTATTGTGTGGTAGCGTCAACTATGCCCCTACGGGACACCAGCAGAGTTGGAAGATCCAGACCTACATGGATGAGAACTATGACAAGGGAGGCTGGAGACATGTGGAGATTTGTGGAAGATAAACTACAGAAAAGACACGAGTGGTGGAAATTTGGAGACCTTTTATGTCACATGGGTCTGTAGGCAAGAAAATTATATCACTGCAAATAGGAATCACTGACGACCTTACTTCTTCTCCAAACTTTAGTTTTGTTTTGGAATAATTTTATACACATCTATTTCCAATCTAATATCTCCTTTCTTTTAACAAAAGAACATTCTTAATAACGGGTTAACAAAAGAGACTAGAACCGTTGGGAAACTGATGCTGCTTAATAATTTTCATTAAAAATATTTTTCCTTAATAATTAACATTCTTTGCAGGTCCTTACTATTCCAGTTCTTAAATTAAACAACTTACTTTAAATGGATTTATAAAAGTTTTCTTATTACGAAGGTATTTCCTTTCGTGTATTCTTTGTGCCAGAGAAATTGGGAGCGTCAGCAAATTCTTTGGAATCTCTTCTAATTAACTGATGACACCAGTGCAGATAACATGGCGAGGCATTACCTACTGGTTCGCCTTCTAGAGTCCTTTGCATTCTAAGCCATAATGGTCGTTTCTGTGCTGTCAGTTGCCATATCATGAGTTGTAAGTTCTCTGTCCCTGGTAACTGCTGTTCTTGGGAGTTGGTTATTCTTTCAAAGTAATAGCATTTTGGCCTAAATTTGGGCTTCATTCTTTTTTCTACGTTTTCTCTTTTTATTTATGTGACACCTCTCTCTGACGCGAATATGTCCCTGGTCTTCGTGTATGGTGTACGGTGATTATAGTTTTGAATGGTTACAAATATTTATGCATAAACTGCAATCACTGCAATACACAGTAATGATAATGATCAATGTCTGCGAAGTCTCAAGAGTGTTTTACCACTGGACCGGAATTAAATTATGATTGGATCTAGCAAGAGTTATTTCTATGTTTGACCAATAAGCTAGTAGCAAAATAACCCTCTCATGTGGTTTTTATTTATAGCCGCTTTACCATCATCCATCGCTTTATCTTTTTGTAACTTCATCATAATGGTCTCCATCACTAGCTAATAAAATCACCTAGACCATAACATGCGTGCTAATAATTTTATGAGAAGAGCAGAAGTATGTGTGTGTATCACTAGTGAGAAAACTTGAAATGGCAAGAAATTTGGCAAAGGGGTAAAACTCCTAGCATAGGAGACAGTATGAATCAAAATGCTTTTGAGATGATTTGCTTTTGTGTAGAGAATGGAGGACCACAGGTCGGTAAAGGGAACGCTGGATGGAATATCTTTGGATCGTGGGAGTCTGAAAAATAAGGCTAAATTGCACAGTGTGTTTGAAACGATGCTCATGAACCTTCCTGTTTCTGTATATGCAGGGGCTTCCTATGTAATTGTTAGCAACATCAAGAAAGGGAGTTCATCCTTGATTCAGCATTTAACAGATGAATGTAAACCAACCCTTGTTGGAGAAATTGGCTAATTAATGATTTATATATATATATATATATATATATATATATATATATATATATATATATATATATATATATATATATATATAAACTGCGGATGGAGTCCTTTTGCTTTATGCATGGAACCGCATGGTCTAGCTCTTAATCGTAAGTTCCCAAATAGGCCACAGTTGCCACGAGAAGTTTACGTAATACCTAACATTTATCATTTATATTTATTCTCACCCAAGTTTACGATCCTACTACGATCTTTCACTAAGTAAACTGCAAATTTTCTATAAAAAGAAATGAAACAAGAAAGCTATTAGTACTGGTTAAATTATGCTGTCTGACTCTTTAACCTCTCTAAACAATCAGTAACAAACACCTCAGCGGTCGACTGCATTCCACTGCTGAATGTCATTTCGGTAAGAATATTATTCAGTAGATTCGTCTACGTGCATCATATTCGTTTTGGTTTTTATATTTTTTTTTTTTCATTCGTGACAATAATTATATTTGTTTTCGATATAACAAAATTCAAAATATTCAAGTAGATTAAGATAATGGTGCTTGTTGCTCAGTCTTTTGTAGTAAAATATACTTTTTTCCTTTATAAAGCAAATAACGAAACAGTGCAGCTGGTGTATAAGGATCTTAGTGATAAGTAATCGCACTCTTGTATTGAGAGAGCAAACAAGATAAAATCTTACAAGGTTAATCTTTTATATATTCAAAATCACCAACTGAAGCTTTTCACCTTTTGTATCAATAGAAAACTGTGTAAATTAAAATGAACGTATTTGATAAGGACTAATAAGAAATTACAAAGGTAAACTTCAATTAAATGAATCAGATGAAAACGAAAATCAAAGGTTCTATTTTTAGAAGACTGAACTCAAGGTCGGTGAGTGTCCACTGCGGATAGAAGAGGAGGCGACAGCCCAACTATTACCAGTTATCGTGCAGTTGTGTCACTGTTGGACTCAGAAACGCGAGAGATTCTGTTTATACACTGTAAGGTATTTAAATTCAGTTTTGTTTTAGCTATTTCCACTTTACACGTGCATGTTAATTAACGTTTGTGACACAGTTTGTCAAAGTAACAAATTATACTGTATACTATATGCATAGTAAATGGAAGACTTTAACGGGTTGTAGCCAGGGTTGGGATGCGCATGAGTCTAACAACTTCAAATAAAACTACTTATTGCGAATTAGGCTAACGCGCCCGCACACACGCGAATATATATATATATATATATATATATATATATATATATATATATATATATATATATATATATATATATATATATATATATATATATATATATATGTATGTATATATATATAGTGTGTGTGTGTAAGGAGTGAAAAAGAGTTCATGTCTTCCAGTATGTATATTTCGATAACCAGTTCTCATTATCGGTACCATAGCCAGAGTAAACTATTACCGAACAATGTGCAACAAATTATATTAAACTATTTTTTGAAGTATAGCTGATTTACAAGTTTCAACCAGTCATCAAATCCTTCGTCCTTTTCCATGTAATACACATACGTACATATATATATATATATATATATATATATATATATATATATATATATATATATATATATATATATAACTTCTAGTTTTTAGATTGAAATAATTATTATAAATATACATGCACACACACATTATATATATATATATATATATATATATATATATATATATATATATATATATATATATATATATATATATATATATATATATATATATATATATATATGTATGTGTGTGTGTGTGTGTGTGTGTGTGTGTGTGCACACACACATATGTGTGAGTGTGCATGTATATTTATAACAATTATTTCCAATCTAAATAACTAGTAGTTATTTAGAGCTGTTTACTTCTATCTGTGATTGTCAGATAGGGAAGACAAACGTACTGTATATGACGATCGTGTTTATAGTTTTACATAGAAAATTACCACGTATTGTATGTGTAGTTGTTAAACCGTAAATCTGGTAAACTGAAAACAGATTTAAAGAATTATATATATACATATATATAATATATATGTATATATACAATTCTTTTGTTATATATATATATATATATATATATATATATATATATATATATATATATATATATATATATATATATATATATATATATATATATATATATATATATATATATATTTATATATATATATATATATATATATATATATATATATATATTTATATATATATATATATATATATATATATATATATATATATATATATATATATATTAATATTTCTACATATTTAACGTGTTCAAATTGAAATGCTACACACACTGTCATTTGCTTACTTGAATATATATATATATATATATATATATATATATATATATATATATATATATATATATATATATATATATATATATATATATTCAAGTAGGCAAATAAATAACGCTCTCGTAGCCTTTCAAGCAAAAATTATAATATCCGAACGAGTATAGGTTGCAGAAACTTTGAGAGAATTACATTACTGACGCAATTCAGAGCACCTCTGCTATTGCATCTTAAGGAGCTAGGGGAGCGGTTCTTCTATAATAAGACTGCTGACTGTAGATGACACTCTAACGCTGGTATCACAGTAGATAACAATGTCTCTTCGTGCGTTATTTTGAGGAAGACGACTGGGGATGGTCTTGAAAAGTGCAAGCTTTAGTTGTTGTTATGGAGACGTCAGCAAGAGTGGGGGACTTGGCAAAAAGCTAAAGTACGGAGCGTGCGAAAAAGTTAAGTATACCTTAGTTTAACCAGACAACTGAGCTGATTAACAGCTCTCCTAAGGCTGACCCGAAGGATTAGATTTATTTTACGTGGCTAAGAACCCATTGGTTACCTAGCAACGGGACCTACAGCTTATTTTGGAATCCGAACCACATTATAGCGAGAAATGAATTTCTATCACCAGAAATAAATTCCTCTTATTCTTCATTGGCCGGTCGGAGATTCGAACGCGCGGCCAGCAGAGTGCTAGCTGAGAACGGAATCCACCATCCCAATGAGGAACTACGGAGCGTGCAAGATATATACATACATACATACATATATATTATATACATATAGCCTATGTATACATATACATATAAATAGAAATATATATACTTATTCATACTGTATATATATTCTCATAATCTCTCGTAAATTGTATAAAGTATGATTTTTCCAGAATATTATGATATGCTTTGTAATGGTCGTATGATTTTTTCTTTACACAAGATATTGTGTAGTGTAAGGTGTTATTATATTTACTGTTCTGATTATCATGTATACTGTATAATGATAATAATTATGTAAAATAGCGTAATTTAAAATTAATAGTATGTTTTCTTAATAATAACGTAATAGAGAGAAGAGATTTAGTCAAACCAGATCATGTGTTCGTGGGTTGTCATTAAGAGATGCCAATGACCGCTTTTGTTGTGAGTCAAGCACAAAGTCGCGTTGAGTGTCGAGTTACAGAAAGACTTGCTCTTCATCATTTTATAAACATGACAACCATATTATAAGTAGCCACATGCGTGTTGTATCGGTCTCCTTGAGACCTCGCCAAAACGTTTTGCCTTAGTCACGTACACCTTTTTGAGAATTACTGGGAGTAATTACTGCGCAAAACCATCTGGAAGTTACTTCATTTAAACTCTGATCATGTATTGTTCTGATGACGTCACTTGTGACCGAAAGTCCAGAATGTTCTTTGGGTCTTGGTCCCAAAATGTTTTAGAATATTCTGTGGTTCTCGTTCCCAAAACATTTTAGAATGATTTATGGGGACTTGCTTATAGCTGGATACAGAAATAATTTTTCATAAAGAGACTGGACACTATGTAGTTTAGATTTAAAAAGAAAAGTTTCTCTCTCTCTCTCTCTCTCTCTCTCTCTCTCTCTCTCTCTCTCTCTCTCTCTCTCTCTCTCTCTCTCTCTCTCTCTCTCACTGGTCCATTTAATAGAATTTTTAGAGTAATGCAAATTGTTTTTATATTGGTCACTCTATTAGTTGATTGTGAAATCTATACAAACATTATAACTGTATATATTAGTAACGGCACCTACTAGAAAAGTGTGTTTAGTGAATTTCAAGTAGCTGCATTTGGGGTAATCTGGTGAAAGCTTTCACAAGCATGTATAAGGGAAAGTAAATTTTATAAATTTAACCATGGTTAAAAGCTTAGCCTATTTTTGAGTGTTGTTTAAATTGATTTGTGTTTATTAGACCGGTCAATTAAGTAATATTTTTTGGTGAATTTATTTCAATTTTTGCACATTTCAGTTTTGTGTATTTTTGTATGGTCTTGTATTTTCAAATTATTTGCTTAGTTTTAGTAAGTGTTTCTTAGTGGTTTAACTTTTGTTTACTTGATTTCATTTCACATTTTATCAATTGCGGTGATTTAATTTTTGATTACTTTGATTTCACATCTTAGTGTTTCTTGATAAATTAATACTTTTTGGAATTTAATTTTGTTTAATAATTGAATTCAAGAATTAATTAAGTTAGTGTTTTTCAAGTAATAGAAATTTTTCTTCAAAGTAAGATTGTGAATTTTAATTATAAATTTTAAATTTAAAAATAAATTTTTGTATTTAAAGTTTTTATAACAGTGTTTCATTTATTGACCACCAGTGGTAGGAATAATTTTTGAAAATAAGTCATAATGATTTGTTTTGTTCCTTAAGTTTTGCTATAGTTCTTCCCTGGATGGGTCGATATTGTACTCGCCTAGCTCTCTCCTAGGCCCGCGTTCGATTCTCCGGCCGACCAGTGAAGAATTAGAGGAATTTATTTCTGGTATTAGAAATCCATTTCTCGGTATAATGTGGTTCAGATTCCACAATAAGCTGTAGGTCCCATTGCTAGGTAACCAATTGGTTCTTAGCCACGTAAAATAAGTTTAATCCTTCGGGCCAGCCCTAGGAGAGCTGTCAATCAGCTCAGTGGTCTGGTTAAACTAACTTAACTTAAGTTTTCCTGAAGTGACTTGAGTTCAGGGAGACAGTTACAGTAATGGAGTGATGCCCTTTTATCAACTTTAGATATTATCAATACCTCACAATTGTTTTGATATTTTGATACCTCGCATTGTTGATGATTCTTCTAAGGGATCACTGTTGCTTTTAGAGTACTCAGTCATATTATTTTTGTTATGAGAGTTCATGTATCTGGCTGTAAGTGAGGTAAATTTGAATTCTATGATTGGTAGAGTAATAACCAGGTACTTGAAACACTTTGTGACTATATATATATATATATATATATATATATATATATATATATATATATATATATACATATGTATGTATATATATATATATATTATATATACATATATGAAAAACAGTTAGTTTTTTTAGCTAAGCAGTTTTCTCGCAGTTATTCTGGGGAAAGGTAAATGGAAATAGTGCCTACGTGTTCAGCAAGTCAGTGCTGACAAAGGCCTGGTGTCAGTCTAGCTTCTCATGGAGACTAGGGGGCATTGTACCCCAGGTGATGTGCTGGCTATGCCATCAGAAGTCGTCAAGTTCCGGTTACAGCGTTCGTTCGTTCGCTTTCATGGGCGTGTCATAGAAAGTGTGAATCGTTCAATTTGAGTACAGGTTAGACATTTCAGGAGTAGATCCCTTTGTGCTTAGATCCGCTTTCCTGGAAGACTGTGACTTCCTGTGAAATGTATTGAATAGAATTCAATATAAATGGAGGGGAATGTGACTTATCTTGACTATGGTCGTGTTGGCTTATTTTGACTCTTTTGTTGTAAAGGCTCAACTGGTGGGTGTTGATAGCACTATGTTATATTTCTTACTTGGTTAATTCGGTTAATTCTAGGATGCAGATATTCCCATTTCATTCCTATTCTGATTCCAATCTACTTGCCATGTTAGATTACTGAATAAATTATTTTTTTGTAGTCACGTTTTTGCTGTTCTTCCTTAGTTCAGTTAGTGACTTGTATAACGAGAGAGAGAGAGAGAGAGAGAGAGAGAAAGAGGGGAGTTGACGAGAGAGAGAGAAAATGTGCTGACCCAATGTGCAGGCTGGCCATTGCTACCGTGATATCATTGAGATATAAGTTGATTGTAACATTGATATTACAACAGATGTGGAAGGAGGTTATGACCCTATCTGACCTTGTATAATAGGGCATGATAGTTGGTGGCAGCTTGACCTTACGGCCTGTAACAGTTTCTGAAGGGACTGGTAACAGGTACAGTACATTAGGTCGTAATAGGGTGTGTTCCAATAATCTTTTAGACATTCGGTTTGGTAGTGCTTTGATGACCTAGGTGTTTTTTCATTCAGCCAAGATAGCCAGATGATTCATGGTCAGTAGCTTATGGCCTGTGCTGGTGTGAGTAGGTTTGTGTGTAGCGAGGGCATTGGAGTGTTTCTGTTTTTTCAGGTTGGGGAATTATTTCCAAGTATTTTTGCATCACAGAGGGTTTTGAAGAAGAAGGGGGATATTTTTACGTGAGTGTTTTTTTATGCTGATTTATTGTTTAGTGTTGTAGAAGGGAATAAGCCAGTTAAAGGGAAAGCGAGTGTTTTTTTTTTTCTGATTACGTTGCAAGTGACCCGGTGTTGCTGTGCGAAGTGACGTACACTCGGAAACCACAATCTCCGACCCACCTAGGTCATGCTCCGAGTTTATGAGTGTGGCCTTTCTGGACGGCGGGCAACGCCAACTATCACGGATTGAAACACACTCGAACATCTTTTGAACTCTAACGGATTTTGCTTCGTGTGTGTTTTTTTTTATGATTTTGCTGCATATAATGCATATAACGAAGAAAAAATGCCGAAACTGTCGGGTTGTGGTTAGGAAAGGGGTGAGAGGGAGGGAAGGGTAGAATCTCTCTCTCACTCTGTCTTTCTCTCTCTTCATTGGAGAGGTGGTTAGAGCTCTCGGCTAGCACGCTGTTGGCCCAGCGTTCGATTCTCCGATCGGCCAGTGAAGAATTAGAGGAATTTATTTCTGGTGATAGAAATTCATTTCTCGTCATAATGTGGTTCGGATTCAACAATAAGCTGTAGGTCCCGTTGCTAGGTAACCAGTTGGTTCTTAACCACGTAAAATAAACCTAATCCTTCGGGCCAGCTCTCTCTAGGAGAGCTCTTCATCAGCTCCTCAGTGGTCTGGTTCAACTAAGGTATACTTAACTCTCTCTCTCTCTCATCATCATCATTATCTCTCTCTCTCTCTCTCTCACACATCTTCATTATCATCATCATCATCATCTCTCTAAATGATCACAAAAATGCACAACACTCATAAAATATAAGGAAAGAGAGAGTATGAGTTTTTTTATGATTTTGCTGCATATAAAGCAAAGCAGTCATAGTATGATTATATAGACAACACTGTTGAATTCTACAACCTGTATAATATCGAAACGAAGAAAAAATGCCGAAACTGCCAGGTTGTAGTTAGGAAAGCGGGGAGGGGGAGGGAAGGGTAGAATCTGTGAGGGTGTGTGTGTGTGTGTGTGTGTGTGTGTGTGTGTGTGTGTGGAAATGACAATCTGAAGCAGCGTCACACAAGTGGACGAATCACAGCGCCGACCAAGCTCACGTAATGAGTAGGAACATGACTTGCCTTATCTTGTCTTGGTTTAAGCGTCTGCTGAAAAGGTAGTGGGGCTTTGACGACGTGCCATTCTGTCTGTCTGTCTGTCTCTCACTCTCATCATCATCATTATCTCTCTCTCTCACATCATCATCATCATCATCATCTCTCTAAATGACCACAAAAATGCATAATACTCATAAAATGTAAGGGAAAAGAGAGAGAGAGAGAGAGAGAGAGAGAGAGAGAGAGAGAGTGAATGGCACGTCGACAAAGCCCACTACCTTTTCAGCAGACGCTTAAACCAAGACAAGATAAGGCAAGTCCTGTTCCTACTCATTACGTGAGCTTGGTCGGCGCTGTGATTCGTCCACTTGTGTGACGCTGCTTCAGATTGTCATTTCCACACACACACACACACACAACTCACAGATTCTACCCTTCCCTCCCACGGTCTCCTTTCCTAACTACAGCCCGGCAGTTTCGGCATTTTTTTCTTCGTTTCGATATTATACAGGTTGTAGAATTCAACACAGTGTTGTCTATATAATCATACCATGACTGCTTTGCATTATATGCAGGAAAATCATAAAAAAAAACACCCAAAACAAAATGCGGAAGAGTTCAAAAGGTGCTCGAGTGTGTTTCAATCCGTGATAGCTGGCGTTGCCCGCCGTCCAGAAAGGCTCCGTTCATAAACTCGGAGCACGACCTACGTGGGTCGAAGATTGTGGTTTCCGAGTGTACTTGTGACATAGTTCGTGGGCGGAGTATCCTGCTTCCTTCCCATTCTCTTTGAATGCTTTTTCTATGTATGTCGGGGTAGACTGGGGTAGTTTTTTTTTTTTTTCCACGACCGGCAGTTCGCATTGGCGATTCGTAACTACTTGGGGATTACGGAATACTTTGTTTTTTTATTTTGATTATTTTTGGGTAACTTGGGTTATTGTGTTGATAATTGCTTAACAGTTGTTGGGTTATTGGGAATAAATATTTCTTACGCTATTGGGTCAACATTTCTTAGGTTCATGTTTTTTTTTCCTTTCTCTTCTTTTTTTTCTCTTGGGGAATTTCCCATTTGTCTTCACAAAGATTTTCTTTTGGAATTTCTGTTAGTGTATGAGGAGTTTAGATCGGGTCGTGTTGTTGGGACTTGGAGTTTTATGAATGCCGACAATGTGGCAGAGGGTGCCATAGATAGGGATAAGGTAAGACTTTCACAAGTTTTCGTCGGTCGCCTCCGGGGTTCAGCCATTTCTACGGTTGGTTGAAGAGGTTCTTCCAGTACCTCTCAAAATTTTGATCGCGGGTGTGTTGAATTACCTGGTTGCCAAGAAAATTATGCATGGGGTAGAGGCTTTGAATGTAGCAAACGGATTCCTCAGTTTAGATAAAGGGGACATAGGACAACGTTGTCGGAGTTATCAATTTGGAAATTGTAAGACATGGAACAATCTCAAGAAGTTCCTGAGGACAGCATATGGGACGGCTGAAGTCGGAGACGTAGTTCGAGACCCTAGGTCACTCTTTAAGATTTGCAAGGGCCAGGATTCTTTGGTTAGGTTTAGTGTCAGATGCTTTGATGCGAGAGATTTTTTCGAAGAAATTAAGTGTCCAGCTGGGATAAAGGGTAACAATATTTCTGTGGATGACCTAGAGAAATTGCTTCAGTTCACATGGATGCTTAATGATGTTCCTGATGCCACAGTAGATAGCTTGATGAAAGATAGAAAAGGGGTCTGATGAAGCCTTGCTTTTCTCGCAGGTTCGCAAACACCTGTCGAAATGTCCTGCTGTGGATAGCGCTTTCATAAATGGGATACTGAAGGCTTCCGGAGCTATTCCAATGCACCTCCCACATGGTGATTCTAGTTTCCTTTCTATGAGGTTGTGTGCCAAGACAGAGCATAGGAGGGTTCTATGGGTTCAGTGTCACAGGTCCGTTACTTTAACTGTAATAAGCAGGGTCACACCAAAAAATTTTGCAAGGTGAGATATTGTGGTGTCTGCAAGACTTCAGAGCATGGTTGGTGGTTTTGTCCGGTTCTTAAACGGGATGAATTTAGGAGTGCGCCTCAGAGTTCTGGCTTTTCTAATAGAAGAACTCCTTGAGGGTGTTTTTCAAGGGTTTCTAGGGACTGGCAGAATTTTTGGAGGGCCGAACAGTAAAAGGGGAAAAGGTGATGGGTGTTTCTTGTGATAGAGGACTTCTGGCTGAGCCCTTAGAGCCAAAGCCAATTGTGAAAGGGTCTGTGTATGGTGTCGATGCCTCTGTATTTATTGATACTGGTGCGTCTGTTAATCTGATGAATTATGATTCATATCGATCGATGTTTTCCAATCGCTGTTTGAGACCTACTAAAGAGACAGTATATTATGTTCAAGCAAAGAGGCCGAGTGTTTTGGGTTGCACGGACGTTTGTTTGTCTTTGGGAAATAAAGATTTTATAGAGCCCTTTTTTGGTTTTATGAGGGGCTGCTTTGGGGAATACAATGTTATTGGGTCATCCAGCGTGCCGGCGAAACAGAATCTCGGTTCATACGGGGGTAGGCGGTATAACCGTTGGGGGTACCTGGGGTTTTCGTCCCATACGAGAAAATTGATGAGATTAAAGGGGGATCACGATAAGGGATCGGGTGTTGATAACGGTTTATGGGTTGATACTGAAAATGTTTCTGAGGGGAAAAAGTATTATAAAGTATTTTATCTGAAGATGTGGTTTTGGGCCCTGGAATGGTTGCTCTGGTGAAAGTCCGAGTGAAAGATGTGGAAATGCCCCGACAGGTGTGTGTGAACGAGGGTAGCGAGAAGCTCAAGGGGCTAGTGAGTATGGTTTCTACAAGCAATGTGTCCGATACAGGGGTTACTTGGGTAGAATTACTAAACTGTAACGATTCAGTTCTGAGATATCAGAAGGATACATATGTGGTAGATTTTGAAGATTGAGTTGATGACAATAATTCGGTTGCTATTGTAGGGGACAACAATGAATTTTCAGAGGCAAATTTACAGGTTTGGAGACAGGCTTTTAGGGATCATTTAGCTAATGTTGATTATAAAGAGTATATAGAGGGGGTGGAAGATGTTTTGGCTGAGTTTGCAGATATTGCCGCTCTTAAAGGGGATAAGTTGGGGTTAACTAATGTGTTAAAACACAAAGTTCATTTGGAGGATGAGACTAAGCTTATTTTTGTCCGTTCGTATAGGATTCCTTTTAAGATTAGGGAACAGTTAGGGCAAGAGGTCAATAAGTGGGAAGAGGAAGGTATAATTAGGCTCAGTTCCTCACCCTTTAATTTTCCGTTGTTAGCAGTGCCTAAGAAGGATGGCTCAGTACGTGTGTGTGCGGATTTTCATAAGTTGAATGATAAGTTGATCCCAGACCGCTATCCTGTGGCGTGTTTGCCGGATTTGTTCGTAGAAATCAGGGGTAAAAATATCTACTCTTCGACTGATTTGATGCAGGGGTTTTTGCAGGTTCCTCTTAGTGAGGAGAGTAGCAAGTATATATACTGCTTTTTCTTTGCCGAAGGGACATGATGAGTTTACGCGGATGCTGTTTGGTTTGTCGGGTAGCCCTATGACTTTACGAGATTAGTAAATACGGTTTTGCATGGATTGTTAGGGAAGTTCATATGGGCGACATCTTGATTGCCACTGATTCTGTAGAGCAGTGATTCTTAAACTGGGGGCCGCGCCTCCCTAAGGGGGCGCCAGTAGCTTCCAAGGGGGGCGCAAGCAGGGTTGCCAGATGGTGCCTATTATTTGTTTTAATTTGTGGTATTAATTGCAAAAGTGCCAAAAACACTATCACTGCTTCCATATGTTTTCTAATTATTATCTCAAAACATACCAAAAATTCAAAATGTAAGTCAATTTTCATTTCAAGGCTTATTTATGAATTGAAATATAGTACAGTGCATACATACATATAAAAAATTTAACAGCAATGAAACAAAAATCTACCATTCATCCATATACTCATATAAACAAACAGGCAACATATTGTTTATAGTTGGCAACAATTTCAGGGGTAGGGGGCGGGGGGCGTGAAATCTATACATAATGCAGAGGGGGGCGCAAGGCAAAAAAGTTTAAGAGCCACTGCTGTAGAGGAACATTTAGAGGTCCTTAGGGTGTGAAGGTATTAGTTATCAAACAAATTGTCATTCGAAGATCAACACCGAATATTGATTGAAGCCTTCGGTGAAGGGTCTGTGGTTCGAGGCCTCTCGATTAAGACTAGGAACATTGATGTTTGGAGGTAGAAAACATTTTAGATTTCCCAAACTGTAGATTGTTCTTTTCATTTAACATATATCTCACCTGGATCTGACGTTTTTTTGCATTGTGTGTACTTTATAAGTAACGTGGGAGGAATTCCCATATTTTATTTTTATACATTTTTTTAACAAGGGTTAAGATGTACTCATTGGGAATATACTGGACTTCGACTTATTTTGACCTATTGTGGGAAAATTATTTAGAGAGAATAATTGGTTGAATATGGTGGACCTTAATATATTTGATCATTTGGTGAACATTTGTATTCCATTTTATTTCTTACCTTGTTTCTTGCAATCCCTATGTTAGATTATTGTCAAATAAATTATTTTGGGTAATACTTGTTTCGCTGTAGGAGAGAGAGAGAGAGAGAGAGAGAGAGAGAGAGAGAGAGAGAGAGAGAGAGAGAGAGAGAGAGAGAATGCACGTGTGTATGTACAAATGTACAACAGTAGTAGCCACTTTGATGCGGTCACTATCAAGCTACTGATAGATGGGACTTCTTGACTGTTAGCAAAGGTAAGCAATGGGATTTACTCTTTGTTGGTTAACAAACATATATATATATATATATATATATATATATATATATATATATATATATATATTAGTTGACAGCTTAATTAAAAGTATTTGAATATGAACGTCTTCTTTAAAATCTGAATTAAAATATTGGATTGGGAATTCCCGACTTCGCTTCAGGTACTTATTTAAGAAAAGTGATGATTCCTCGTAGAAACATTTTTCTAGAGATAAGTTGCCCTGGAGAAATATCCTCAAGAACCGTCCCACGATAAGAAGTGTTAGAACCAACTTACAAACCCATACCGACAAGCAACCTGGTTGTTCAATTTCCTGTCATTAAAAAGACAGAACAAGGTTTATGAAAAAGAAGAACCGCTTCCTGGAACACATATATTGATTCTGTGTAGTGAACAAAGAGAATAAAAATGACAGAAGGAAATGAAAAGTTTTCCTTCGTCCCTACCTCATTTGATTTGTAAAACTGTTAGACATTCACGTAGAGCGTGCACCCTCACACACACACACACACACACACACTCACACACACACCCCAAGAGCTTTAGCTTGTAATCCTTAAGTTGACAAGAAGTTTCCAGAGGTAATTACTAGCACAAAGGTTTAAGTAAATCCATAAAAAATATCCATGTTGTTCACGCAGAAAGAATATTATGATTATTATTATATAACCCAACCTCCAACCCTGATTAGTAAAGTAGCACAAAACGGGCTTGAAAATTGAAATTGAGAATTAAATAATAAACAATAAAAGAGGAATTAGCAAGAGAAACAAAATAAAATAGATAAAAAAGTAAAATAAATCATTATTAACAAAATGAAGAAGCGAGCCCATGTCTGCCTCCTTAATAAAAGAGCATTTGCGCCAAGCTTAATCTGCAATTCCAGCGACGCGGCTAATGATGAAGGTTATTCGACAACTTGGTTAAATCAGGAAAAAATCTTGTGGAAGATCGTGTGGTAATGAACCTTACATACAGAACACAAATCTGTTAATTGACGTTCACCTAAATATATCAGTATTTGCAAGTGCAAGTTGTCACCAGTACATGGTTCTAAAGTTTGAAGCTTCATACTGCACCAAAACTCAATTTACTGAAATATGATGAAGGCATATTCATAAATCTTTGATGTGATTCTGTATGGTTTAAATTTTGACAATTATCCATACTTCATCTGTAATTCTTAAGCATTAAGTGGGTTATTTTACTAATACTAAAATTAGATTGAAGATCTACTCGTCAAGTCTTTGTGAGCATGTCCGTTATTATTTATTATTATTAAAACTATACACGACAAAGAAACTACTCTCCTTCGATTCTCAGCGAAACAAGCCGATGACATTTCAGATTTGAGAGAACGTGACCCTTAAATGATCTGTCCCGTTACTCAAGGGTAATAAATTTTTTTTTTTTTTTCAGAAGAAGCTGGAGGAAAAACTTTACGAATTCGCCATGGAGTATGAAGTAGCAGTTATCGGCGCAGGCGTCATGGGATCGTCTGCTGCGCATTATTTAGCCAAAGAGGGTCGGAGAACCATCCTTATCGACCAGGTACTGTCGATGTTTATTTTATTTCGTTATAATCTTTCTTGCTTTTTTTAGAAGTTGCTTTAGTAGTAATTATATGTTGTTTTAATTAAGTTTCACGGGCAAATGCCAAATTTAGTTAAGAATGAATTCAATTAGAATTTTATTAGTTGCATGTACGGAGCCAAAAGTCACATTTTTCTAAGCGATGTTTTCCTTAGGAAAAGCATCGCTGCTATTAATGTTCATATTTCATATACGGATTTTAAATGGATTTGGAGTCTGATAAGAAATTAAATGAAAAAAAAAAATAGTTACCATTTGAATATTTCATCTCTTCCAGGTAAGTAGACAAAAAATCACTAGCGATTAAGCTGAAGCCCACAAAACATTGACAGTAGTATTTCTTATAATAATAAAAGGAAAACCTACGAAATCAAACCATCATTTATATGGATGTACATTTGGGAAAACTGGGGTAAATTTTTTCTCTAACCCCAAATCGTATTTTGGAAAATATTATTTTCACATATTTAAATGTGTGATTTGAACGTTTTTAGCGTTCTTTTCGGTAACAAATCAGTATATATTTCTTATATTCATGTATGGGGAACCACAATGGGAAACTGGGGTTTTAGTTTAGGGAAGGCACAAAAATAGAAGACAAGGCTGTACAGTATTAAACCTAACTTAACCTAGGGCGCTGACTCCTCACCTGGTTAATGGGTTTGTGACCCACGAAATCCCCCAAACCTACCTAGGGCACTGTTAATTAAAGTAAGTAAATTGCGACCTAACCTAACCACACATAACCCAACTCAACTTGGGTGACAGGTCCTTACCTAGACGACAGTTTTTGCCTTCCTGGACACTCCACCCATCCTAACCTTAGGCACTGTAAATAAATATAAATATGGTTGCAACCTAACCTTACCACACCTAACCTCTCTTAACCTGGAGCAGTGGATACTTACCTGGCCGAGGTGGGTAAACCCCCTCCTAACCTGGTGCATGGTATAACTGAAAACTTACTGTTAAGAAAAACAAAAAAGTTCAGCAGCTGGTCCTCTGGAAACTTGGTAACAAGAGAAACCGAAACCTTGATATATATTTAGTCAGGAATACTGTGATCAGTTACCAGGCCCCTCAATGCAGTTTTTGATCTCTCTCCAAAGGTATTCAGTATTTTGAGTATGTATACCTGGATTAGAAGATTCAACAAAATTTTCAGAGCAGTTTATGATCTGATGCACATAACCCGAAGACATTAGAGGCATGTAGGCAGACTACCCATCACTCATAATAATATACTGCTAGGCATAATATATTTTTCATATAAAGGCACTAAAGTAGTAGCATCAAGCTTGATTCCCTCTGAATCCCTCCAGACACCCAAGTATCAGTAAGAGGCTTCCCTGCTTGAATTTATGCTTATCAAAATGGGATTTATCTGTTTCAGCAACAAAACTTCTCATCAATAGGTTCTTGAGCAAAAGCTCCTCCAATCTACACTAGTTTCTTCAGGAAATCTCATGACACTTTATTACAGTACTGTGGTCCCAAGACTTACTTAACCAATAATTTACAAAAAAAAAAAAAAATCCATGCTGGAAGGTGTGAACCTTCCAGGAATGTACCTCTGTAATCACTTACTCTGCAATTACACCCACGGCTCATCTTCGTGTTTGGAACTGTAACCAAATGGTTACAGTACCATAAGTGTCTGCCTTTTTGCTAAATTAAAAAGAGAATTCACTTCAGACAATCTAAGGGAATTAGGTAGTACTGAATGTTCCCCCAAAAAGTAATTGCTTGTTCTCATGGAGTATAAAAATTAGAGTGAAATGTAACTAAACAACCAATGCCCAAGGAACAAGATTTACACAACTGCAATAAAGGAGCCATGACTATGAACTGAAACTGGTTTTCAAGCAATGCCAGAATTCCAAAATCCTGCTTATTTGGGGAAATCTAGAACAAAGGAACCAAGCTTCATCACTGTCCACAGGCTTGTATTTCCAGATAAAAACAAAATGCATTCAAAATACCTTAGCCAACCTTACCCATAATGTGCTGCGACAAATAAAATCTTATCAAGAACACCACTCACGTGAATATCGAAACAAAAACAAAGAACTTTGATAAAGGTCAAATGGGTAGTGGCATTCAGCTACCAAAACTTGACTGATAATTGAAGCATGCTTATGTGTTACTATACTAATGGCAGGTGAGTGAGAAAGCAGATGACCCTCCCATTCAAACAGCATCACTTTTCTTTCAGTCATCTTGGTGGGAAGATGTTATGGAGGTCATACATTATGGCTGTTGTATAAACTTTTCACTAAAGCATTTTTTTATTTGAATGTTTGGGAGTCTTTGGTTATTACTGCAATAACTATGTGGCAGTGTCTGATAATTCTCATAGGAAGAATTAGCCTGTAGATGTCTTTGGCAGATAGTAAGTACAGTAATAGATTTCTTATCCCTATGACCCCAGACCCTCAGGTGTGTTTCTTGGTCGCCCATCTGGTGGAGGGGAACAGATTGAGGTGGAAGAAATGAAAGGTTTTGCTATGATGTTCTCGCCTCCGCTTCCTCATTCTGTTACTGACTTGATCCTCACTGCTTTAACTGGGATGGTGTTCACCCATAATTCCCTTTTGCAGTGAGGTGGGTACTCCTTGCCTGGTGTGATGTTTGTTCCTTCTGCTCCCACTTCAGTCCTTGAATCACCTATATGTGTTGTATTGACTCGGGAACATTTCCAGAATATTTCTGGGTGGGAGATAACACATCATGATCTCTGGACAATACCTCCCATTTTAGGGGTGAATCTTCATATAAAAGATGAAGGTTTTACTTTCGTAAAAACAAATTGCAAGTTTTCAAGTTGATTTGAATTTTCCTAGGTATATAAACTTGGAGTGCATTATCAGAGTCCCACATCTAACCAACCCAACATTGGTCCTTGTTACAGAGGAAAAAAAATGACAGTTTATCAAGTGAGTGGGTGGGTCCCCCTCCCTTCACTCATCGGCTGCTAGTTAACTATCATGTTGCGAAGCTTCAACTACCTGACAAGCTTTCAATGAAGGTCCACCACATCTTAAAAAATTGCAATTTTTCAGTGACTGTGAATATGGCATTTATATGTATAAGAACTCGGTCTATCTGCTTGGCTCTTTATTGAGAACAACAGTGAATGCAGTCTGAAAGTATGCAAATGAGAGGTATTCAGTTATCTGCTAATTTAAGTATGCATTAAAGATATGAAATAATTAACTTTATATTGTTACTGAATAGATAATAAATGTAGTCACGTAATACAAGTTTCTGTCAATATCAATTACTTACAATGATATGCTTTAATCAGGTATATAATAAAATTGCCAATATCTTGGTTACAAATGGAAGTTTCTTAAGGGAACTAACTCTGCAACATAGTTATCAGTACAAACAATAAAGGGAAGTAACCATTCAAGTAGCATTGCCCATAATCATATATCTCCCCCGGGAGTCTTCTGTAATACAATGGAACAAAGGCTGTTTTGCGAAGGCGTGAAACAATATAATGCAGTGTAGTGATAATGACTAGAGTTCAACACGAATAACATGCAACACGAATAACATGGAATATAATAAAAATGAAACATAAGATTGAATCAAAACACAGCAAGGCATTCTCTGCTTGAGGACATATTTTGTTCTTGATATCATAGTCAGCATGTCATGTGGGCTTTTTGGTTTGCCGAGTTGATCTTTGGGGTGGTTGGGTCTGCTCTGAACTCAAAGGATTATTTAGCTGATGCGTGTGTGGAGAGACGCTGGGTACTGTGGGTGTAGGTGGTACCTCTATCGGCATGTCTGCAGTTAGAATAAAAATCTGTAAGAGAAGGACTGGTGACATCACAACTAAGAGTTGTTTTAGGGGTTGATGGTGTAGTTGATCTATGTTCTGTGCTCCGAGGTGTTGCTGAGGGAGTTGGGTTAGTTGATTGTCCTTGGGTGCAATGGTCTTCCTGCTCCATAGGTCGAGGCATGTGGGGCTTATGCAATCTGATGTCCTTGTAAACAGACATCCATGAAGGTGTAGGATACACTGGGATGAAGCATCGTAGGAATTTTCTGTTTCTGAGTGTACTCGTCCTGATCCATCCACATGAACTACATACTGGTCAAATTGACGGACCTCAATCATAATTCCAGTTTTTGTCCCATTTCAATGGGTGTAGACCTGTCTGGTTTTGGATACACAGTATGATCCCCTACAATCAATGCAGGTTGTCACTTCATATGTTTCTCTAACCCCTCTGCCACTTTCATGTGGCGCTGCTGCAGTGCTGCCTCACGCAGTGTCAAAGTGTCGTGCCAGGTAGCATATGGTTGGTAATGACCAGGTGGGATTGCTATGAAGTCCCAAAAAGGATGGCCAAATACACACATCGCTGGGGACAAGTAAAATGGCCCATTGGAAAGAGTCGGTTTCAAGACTTTCATCTGGTTTCGTATTGTCCATTATAAGGCATTTTACGGTTTTTTACCCCAACTTAAGTGCGACAGTTATGTGGGAAGGTCTTTCAAGTGGAAGAGGTGGTAAATTCTGGCCCCCGTCAGATGCCAGTTCATCAGGTATGCCAAATGTGATGAAGGTACAACAAAGACACTCAATTAAGCCATCTGCCCCACCATGTGCACATTCAACTATATAGGCCAGTTGGAGTATGTATCTACTACCAATAAGTAGTTGTAACATTTGTACTGAAAAAAGTCTGCACATACGCACTGGAAAGGATAGGCAGGGTTAAACAGTGGTGGCAGAGGTGCACTGGGGTTCGATGGGGCAATGTGATTTCATAGCTGGCAACATGCGTGCAAATTGCAGATTGCTGGGGTCATACGTGGCCAGAAGATGGATCAGTCGGCTCTTACTGTCATTGTTGTAATACCCTGATGTGCAGAATGTAACGAGTCCAGGACCACCTGCCTGAGCGACAGTGGGACCAGAACACGATTCTTGTAAAGGATCACTCCATCCACTGTGTGTAAGTGATCCCTAAAAGGGAAGTATTCTCAGATGGACTCTGGGATTTCCAGATAGTTGTCTGACATGCCCAAATCGATGGCTTCTACTAGGGTTTGCATGTCAGGGTCACTAGCTATAGCTAGACGAACTCGATCCCATGTAACAGACTTGAGGGCTTTCATGGAAGAGACTGTTGCAGTTTCAACTGTATCATGTATCAATATCAATATGTCTGAGTCGTGTACGGAGTCCATCCATTAACGAGGAACTGTGCTTGATGTCAAGCATACAGGATTGGACTGAGGCTATATTGTCTATAAGGAGCATCCTTTCTGGCTGGCCTGTTGGATGTCGGGAAAGACTGTCGGTTGTGCGACGTTTGACACCTGGTATGTGAACCATCTGAAATTTGTAGCGCAGTGTCTTTTCCTTCAGGTCTCTGAGGCGTGAGTTTGAGATGTTTTCAAGGGACCTGTCGCCAAATGCTTTCAGTAACAGCTTTTGGTCGACAGCAATGAGCACCTGACTACAGCCCAGTACAAAGTACAGTATCTGGCTTTATCTAGGGCATCTGCTACTGCCAATGCTTCGCCTTCGACTGGGGCATACTGTATCTTGATTCTGCACTGTGTGAGAAGCGACTGCCCACAGGTGTGATTTTCCAGCCTTCTTTACAACAGAATGGCCTTGACACAGGACAGCTGCAGTGTTTCCGTAGCAGCCAGAAGCCTAGTCCATCCTTGGACCAATCTGTTGCCAATATGTAGGTTTTTGAGGGTCAAATATCTTAACTCCCTGTTCAGTTTCACAGGGTGTTATGCTCTTCGACTCATTGAATAGGTTTTGAAGCTCATCTGTCCACTTGGATGACATGGTCGGCTTCAGAAGTTGTCGAAATGGCATCATTTTGTTGGCCATGATAAATGCACACGTAACCTGATTGACAAGTCTAAACTATGAACGAATGTCTTTAATGTTTCTTGGTTTAGGGAATCAAGTATAGCTTGAAGGAACTTTTTGCAATGCCTAACGTTGTCGGGTGTTATCTTAAAACCAGCAAATTCGACTGTATCTTCAGCAAAGGCAGATTTCTTGGGATTCAAGGTTATGCCATTTCTAACACACAAGTCAAGCCAATGGACTGCTTGAAAAAAAAACTTTTCTATATAGAATCAGACTACAAAAGTAGGTATTATTTCACTTATGGACATTAATTGCTTTCAACATAAAATATAGGTTTTTCTGTTGTATTATGATGTGATTTGAATGATTTTGAGGTTTATTTCCATCGCAAATGAATACTTATCCTTCCCGGCAAATGATATACTGTATACAATATTAATAAAATTACGACTTGTCAGAATACTGCACCCCCTCTCCATAGCTAATACGGCAAAACTGTGTTTACTGATTACAGTTTTGCCATATTAGCTATGGAGAAGGGGGGTGCAGTATTCTGACAAGTCATAATTTTATTAATTTTGTATACAGTATATCATTTGCGGGGAAGGATAAGTATTCATTTGCGATGGAAATAAACCTCAAAATCATGTAAATCACATCATAATACAACAGAAAAACCTATATTTTATGTCGAAAGCAATTAATGTCCATAAGTGAAATAATACCCAAAAGTACATCATCCACACATTTAGTTTTGTTTGGAAATTCTGCTACCAGTTCTTCGTACCTTCTCATATAACCATCACCCGATGCGATGTAGCCCTGGGGTGCTGTCTTGTGCCTGTACCACCCCCACTGGGTAATGAATGTGGTAAGAGGACAGTCTTCTTGACGAATGGGGACACTATGACATCCGCTCCAGGCATCGAATACTGTCTTCTTTCTCTGTGGGACAGAATGGGCCTGATGAAATGGTGACTGCGTGTGATGGGTTTCACGCATTGCGTGGGTGTTAAGAGCCTGAACCCATGGTTCTTAGAGGCTCACCATTCCTTTTGGCGCAATGACCATCCTGTGCCACCATGTTACAGGTTCTTTGACTGGCACAGGCTCTAAGACACAGAGGCGAACATCCTGGTCAAGTCTAGACTGAACCACCTCACCCAGTGAATGGGGACAGGTATGGGTGTGTGGTGGGCTATTGGTTCTGCATCCAAATCTACCTGAGCCTCAATGGGGGTGTGCCCATCAGGGGCAAGGGCTGATGTTTGCATGTATTGAAAGTACTTTCATATTAGTCCAACAGAAAGTTTTTCAGGCAAGGTAAATTTTCAGTGGTTCCCAGGAAATGGCACCTCCATTGGTGGGGCAGGGGGCAATTGACAGACTTGGAGGTGGGTCTTCTCCATGACAGCGTTGACCACGTATTCACCAATTATTTACAGTATTGCTAAATGTGCATAAGGCATCAAACACAGTATACTGTAGGCATTGGAGATATTGTTATTATCCTTGATATTTTTGGTTTGTCCTTACTGTGGCATACACTGTTGATGTGGTGGTTGCAGTTGCACAGATTACATACGTGCCCATACGCTGGGTAAACGGAACGCCTAATATGAGATGGGGCACTTGCACCATGACCTTCTTTCCAAAGTGCAATGTTCTTTCTTGTCCTTATGTATTTCACTTTTGTTTTTTCTGTATGTACTGCTGGCGGCTGCTGCAGCATTTGAGTCTAGCAGACTTGAAGCAGAGCATTTCCCAGCCTCCTTTGCTTCGACAAACTTGAATACCTCTGCTAAACTCATATCTTGATTAGGGTTACCGAGTAAGTCCAATTGGATCTCAGAGTCATCGAGTCCCTTAGTAAGAACATCACAAAGGATGGCATCTGTATAGTTCACATCAGTGTTACAGTTCTTGTTGCATGTTCGCTAAATTTACTCTGGCAACTATTTGGTTTTCTTCCCTAACAGCCAGTGTTTTTATGGCTGTATGCATTTCATCAGGTGTTTTTTCAGTAAGTTTGTTTCCAGATGAGCATGTAAGGTCTTTTCTAAGGGGTTCATCACAACATTCGAGGAGCTGTATGACTTTTTCTGCCTTCCAGTTTTGTTGCGGTGACATATTCATTCCATCTTGACTAGAAGTATGCCCAATCCTCACCTGTACCTACCAGTAAGATGGTTGGCTGTTTTACTTTCTCAACTTTAGCGGATGTTCCCGATGTATGAATCATCAAATGGACAGTGATGAGTGCAGCGACAATGGCAGCATCCAGGTCATCAGTTTCGTAAATACAGCTGGGGATCTGGCACTTAACAATTGGCATCTTTGGAGTATAAATACTGCGTTCATATAAGAACTTGATCTGTTTGCTTGGCTCTTTATTGAGAACAGTAATGAACGCAGTCTGAAAGTACGCAAATGAGAGGTGTTCAAATAACTGCTAATATAAGTATGCATTAAAGATATGAAATAACTCGACATTGTTACTGAGTAGATAATAAATGTAGTCGCATAATATATACAAGTTTCTGTGTCAGTATTAATTACTTATAGTGATAATATACTTTAAACAGGTATGTGATAAAATTGCCAATGCCTAGGTTACAAATAGAATTTTCTTAATAAGGGAACTAACTCCACAACGTAGTTATCAGTAACCATTCAAGTAGCATTGCCCGTAATCATATAATATGAAACATTTAACCATAAGTTTCAGGCTCTTAACCTTGTTTGCCCTATAACTTCCCCCAGAGTTATTTCTCAGACTATTAAATTTTATCTTCATTTCTGTCATCCTCACTTCAACAGCAGCATGATATAAAAGTTCACTGTTTCTACATGATATAGATGTAGGCATAGTTTTGCTTTTGTTATTTTGAAATACGTAAATCGAAGTGATTAGAACTTCATTTGAGAGTTATGAGCCCCCTATTGTCAGAAGGTTCCTAGGTTTATTCACAATAATTCTTATTTTCTAGTTAATGAGAACTGCTCCTTAGTACTACCAACCAGATGGTGTCAATGTAATTAATAATATTACAGTATCTCTATAATGAATGGCGTCAGCAAGGAAATGAATAATGATTAAATGCTAACAAAAGTGAGAGTTGTTTCCTACTCTGAATTACTTATGAACCTTTATTTCCAGTTTCCTTTGCCCCATACCCGTGGTTCCAGTGGAGGTCACTCCAGAATCACCCGGCAGGCTAACTACGGATCCCCAGCTTTGACTCCAATCATGTTGGACTCCAACAAAGAATGGCATCGTATCGCAGAACAAGCAGGCATTGACCTTCTCCGGTAAGGTTATTCATTGTCTCTTTTCATTCCAAAATAACCCCCTTATCAGTTGGAAACATGGTTTTCACTTTTGTTGCTACCTGTATGGGGGTAGTGCCATCAGTGCCAGTTTCACCTCACGCGGTGCACTATAGGCATTACTTAAGGTTCTTTGCAGCGTCCCTTCGGCCACTAGCTTCAACCCCTTTCATTCCTTGTACTGTACCTCCGTTTTTATTCTCTTCTTCCATCTTATTTTCCTCCCTCTCCTAACAGTTGTTGCATAGTGCAACTGCGAGGTTTTCCTCCTGTTACACCTTTCAGACCTTATCTACTCAATTTCTTTTTCAGTGTTCAGCAACTTGATAGTTCCTAGTTCTTGGCCTTTGGCCTAACCAATTCCAATTCCAACTTTTGTTGCTATAATCGACTGTTTGAGAGATTTGCTATTTTCATGTACTGGGTTCATAGTGTTAGGAGATGGTTTGGTCATGTGGAGATGATAAATAGTTTATAGCAAAGAAGTGGTTAAGATTGAAATCAAAGTGTTAGCATGACAGAGTAGAAAAGATGCTGGAACTGAATGAGCTTAATACCCATGTGGGGAAAGAAAAGATGCTGGAACTGAATGAGCTTAATATCCAGGTGGGGAAAGAAAAGATGCTGGAACTGAATGAGTTTAATATCCAGGTGGGGAAAGAAAAGATGCTGGAATTGAATGAGCTTAATATCCAGGTGGGGAAAGAAAAGATGCTGGAACTGAATGAGCTTAATATCCAGGTGGGGAAAGAAAAGATGCTGGAACTGAATGAGCTTAAAATCCAGGTGGGGAAAGAAGTGCATTTAAGACAGTGGAGATGGATCATCTGCATTTGCATATGAAGTTCATGTTCTGGAAGTCTTCTGCATGGGATTGATCTTGATTCATTTATGTGATGCATGTAGCTATGACACTTATGTTCTGTCTTTGAAGCTATATTCTAAACTGCTTGTTGTTGAAAGAAAGATGTGGTGCATTGGAAATTTAGTGGAGTGTGCAAGTAAGTGAAAGTAACGTTATCTGTTAATAAAGATTAGCGCTATTATTTTGTTATTCACTACTTTTGGACCAGACTGCTAAAGCATTAAATAGGCTATTGTTAAGGCTTTGAAACAAGGTTTCAAACCAATAAGAACATTATTCACGGGCAACGAACATTTACAAGAGGGAACCTCTAAATGGCATTTTTTGATCCTCAAAGAAGTGTACTTATTAAGGGCTTGTTGTTTTGGTGTATATTATGAATTAAGTACTAACCGATAACTCTTACTTCTGGGTTGATGATAGAACAAGTTATTGGTGTGTCATTTCAGACCTTACCCGCTGGTGTGCGTAGGTCCAGGTGACTCCGAGTCTGCTGCAGACAAGCTTTGTAAAATTGAGGAGTCCATAAAAAATTCTGGGTTCGAACCTCAGATTCTTGCAATCGAAGAGGTGAACGAAAAATACAGGTAAAGGGAAACTGTTTCATTTTATTTTGTAAATTCATTTTGAGTATGATATCAGTGCTGAACATTGTAATATTCACTTTCGTATTACAGTTTCATTTAGCTAAGTTTTCCGTAGCACCTCATGAAGAATTTAGATTTAGTTGCAAGTTTTCTTCAGTTAGGGATGTTGGTTTTGTGAGTGTCTCCTTCTCAAGTGAAATACATTGCACACTGCTCGTGTTAGCAATAGTCTCTGCTGACACAAAGCTAGTTTAATCAAACATAACACTACCATAACCAGAAAAGCCCCACCCCCAAAAAAATGTTTTATTTGTTTTTAAGAATGGAAAGTTTTTTTACCGGTGTATGTGTGAAATTCCAATGTGGCAGATATTTCATCGCTAGTGAAATTAAGTTATGGTAACTAAATGTCTTGCACTGAAAAATGCCTAATGACTGTTACTGATAGTTACAGTCTTTGTTGCTGATTATAAGTTATCTGACATTGAAATGCGAAGACAGCTATAACATCAGTAGTTCAGAATTCACTTAGAGCAGTGATGAATGCATCAGTACTAAATTTGGGCAACTTTTCCAGAACTAGTTTCCCGTCCAACTACAAAGCTGTAGTTGATCCAAGTGCCGGAGTGTTATTGGCTGACAAGTGTATACAGGCATTCAGGGTAAGATTCTGAATATAAATTTTTGATGAAATTCAGCTTTGACGTGAGTATTACTGGTTTTATATATGCAAAGACTCTCTCTCTCTCTCTCTCTCTCTCTCTCTCTCTCTCTCTCTCTCTCTCTCTCTCTCTCTCTCTCTCTCTCTCGTTAACACTGTTACTGAGGTAAGTGAATCCAAGTTCTTGCTGACTGTGGCTCTCTTGTCACTTACTGAAGCTTTATTCTTGTTGACTGAAGCTATTCTTGTTGACTGGTGTTTTGTTCTTGTTGACTGAAGCTCTGCTCTCGTTTATTGAAACGTTGTTGCTGATACCATGACACTTTCAAAGTACCGAGACGTAGATTTTATCATAAAATGGATACGGGAAAGAAGTGCTCAATCTCTTTAGAGCGCAGGCATACTGATAAAGCGGTTCTTATATTCTGAACATTGGGCTCGTGAAGATTAATCCTAGCCAGAAATAAAAGTACAAAAATGATAACGAAGTAACAAATGCAATAATGATAATTATGATTGCAACAGCTGGGGCAATAATGACAGTGTTGAGAGAAATAATAATGATGATGATGATAATTTGGGAGAAGGCCCTCAATAAGGGCAGTAGTATTGAATGCAATAATTGCTTCCACGGCATCCAGTACGTGCGTCCTATTGTATTTTAACCCGGAAGGTGTATCAGATATTCGGAGGCCTAGGAAAGATGCTCTGCTGCAGAAGGGTTATTTTCAATGGTCACCTATAGTTATGTTCGTCTTTCAGGATATGAAATGAGATCATGGATCCTGGAAGCTGTTTTTTGTGCAAGGGATCATCTCAAAAAAATTTAGTGTGTCCCCTAAATTGTGTGTCAGGTGGAGCTGCAAAGGCGTATAAAATAGTGCTATCACAACTGACTGAATTTGAAAAACTGGGAAGTCTGCCTAAAGACATTCTGTGCGAGCCGAGTGAACTTACTGTAGAGGATTGCATGTGTAATGAGGCCAGATGGCACAAGGACTGCTATGATAAAGTGTCAGTTAAGTCTCTTCAGAGAGTAAAAGCTAAAATCGTTCAGCAAACATCAGATCAATCAGAACAGCCATCATCATCAGAATCAAAAGACGCCGCTGAACCTAAGCCCAGACTTTCAGAAAGGTGTAGAACTACATCAGATGATAAAGAATGCATATTTTGTGGACAGTTAGGGAAAACTACCCTTTGCCGGGTGTCAACTATATCCCAGGATGGCAACATTAAGCTGGGAATTCATATTCTTCAGGATTATGAAATTATTGCTAGATTACCTCCTGAGGGTGATCTTACGGCAGCCGATGTAGTTTATCACTTGCAGTGCCTAACAACCTTCAACAATCAAGTGTGTAGCAAGCAACGAGAAGTACACCGCAAGTCTACAGTTCAAAGTAGAGATTCCTGGTTTCAAGCTCTTGAGGAGATGTATGGTGAAATCAGCTTGGGAGTTGCAGAGGGTAAAAAATATTTCAAGCTGAAAGACCTGAGGGAGAGACTGAATGAGGCATTGGTCAAACGTGGATATGCGGCAAGTTATGTTCGTCACACTCGACTGAAAGAGGCCATTATTGGTTGTTTTCCTGGGATTAGAGAGGAGACTGATGGAAAAAATGTGCTGTTTGTTTTTCCTGATTCTATGAAGGACATTATGAAAGCTGCAAGCACTGGCACTGCAGAAAGCGATTCTTGGATCCTAGCTAAAGCTGCAGCTATTATTCGCAAAGAGATTGAAGATGGACCTTTGTGGAATTTCAGTGGGGAGTTTGAAGACAACTGCCAAGAGAAGACCATTCCTCCAGCTTTGAC
>NC_089744.1:34462742-34473598 GCF_040412425.1 Macrobrachium rosenbergii
GAGATTTATTTATTAACGATTTGGCTGCATTACTGAACCCTGTAACTACTTCTGTAAATAATTCAGGAGTCCATTTTACACGATGTTAAAGAAGTCCAGTTTTTGTGATACGTGGTTAAATACAGTCATCATGAATGTACGCATATGTATATTTTTCTTTATAAAATATAATTTCTAAGATGATCCTATGCTATTTTAACTAAATTTGATAATTACTGACGTAGATATTCACCAATTGATACTGCCAAGTACCTCACTGTCCTCGATATTTGAATTTCTGCATTATTTACCTTTGCTGTTCTGGTGTCTACTTTTTTTTTTTTTAGTTTTTTTTAGCCATTTTAAGCACAATTGTTTTGTCTTCCGCTTTTGTCATTTTAGCTCTGTTGGTCATAGTATTATGCTGGAGTCCATATCCATCATTAAATTGTTATTCACCCTACGCCGACAGAATTCAAGCATTGATGACCTGTTTGACGTGGCAGATCATATAACAAGGGAAACAACCATCAGTTCTCGTATACAGTAATAGGAAGGTTTTGAATCTTGAGACTGCTGTCGCAAGACCAAAGCAAAGACAAAACATCTGTAAAAAGTACATATCATTATCATTATTACTGCAACTTTTTTCCTACTTTAGTCATCTTGACAAGTCACGTGTTCAGAATATAAACATGACTTGAAAATATGATTTGTAACAACATGGCTCAGAGTCATCGTGCCTCCTTACCATTGGTACAATGTGTGCTTCATACACTCTGTAGAGGTTATAAGGTTTAAATGACAAAACAGCAGTCAGTTTTATCATGCCCATGTGTTTCACTGGCCTCCTTCAAGCTTTGACATTTTAACAAGGCTTGACAAACCTTGACCGCATAGTACTATCGAAGTCTCGAAACGGAGAATACTAAAGAAATTAGTATTATTTGCTTTTAGTAAATTATATCCATTAAGTAGTTAGTGACTGTTGTTGTTGGTCTGCCACCTTTTGTTTTTAGATTCATGACAGGTCTTGTCTTTGAAGTGTGAGTAGTCAAAGTTTTTATTTCTTGAGGGGACAGGTGGGATAGGGCTTGTCAGCATCGGTAATTAATTCGTGCTTTTTGCCTATGATTTAGTTGCAAGCCATTGACAATGTTGTTTGTCAATAACCTTTCGTTTTGTTTGTCAGTAATCTCTCTTTCTAGTCCTTAACATTCTTTGCCTGTCAATAGCCTCGCTTGTTACTGGATAATCTAGTTGCGTGTCCTAAACTTCCTCTTATTTATCAGTATCCTGAACTTCCTCTTATTTATCACTATCCTGATCTCATTCCAGAAACTATACGTTAATAGCGGTGGCACTGTTTTGGACAACTGGCCTGTGACCTCAATCATTCCAGGAGACATCATTGAGATTAAAGGAGTGCAAGGGAAAGACATTAAAGTGAAAAATGTTGTCATCTGCCCTGGGCCATGGTTTGCTCCCCTTTTGGAGACACTTGGCCTAAAGTTTCCCGTTTGGTAAGTTTATCAATATGAATTTCTTATCAGTAATGTTAAAAAGTCTACAGAATATAAGTCCCAATTGATGAAAGGTAAAAGACACTATTTAGGTGAAATTTGTCGATCCATTTTCTTGTTATATACACAATGTCATTTTCACAGATACTTTTTTCACAATGATTGAAACAAGGGAAGGCTTAGTGAGGAATAAACTGAAGTATACAACAGACCGAAGACGAGATTAAGGAGAAAATAAACGAAAAAGAAGGCCTCTTGACCGAAATTAAAATCACATACGATTATAGCAGGAGCTGTTGTAAGCTAAGAACACAACTTCGTTAAACGTTTATCTGTAAAAATGTGTTTGTAATAAGAAAACAGCTACTCAAATTTAATTTATTGCGTTTCTTTTTCATATTTATTCCCCGTAGGAGGGTAGTGCTGTCAGCCAGTACACCTCAAGCGGTGCACTGTAGGCATTACTTAAGGTTCTTTACAGCGTCCCTTCATATTCTCTTTCTTCCATCTTGCTATCCTCCCTCTCCTAACAATTGTTTCATAGTGCAACTACGAAGTTTTCCTCCTGTTACACCTCTCAAACCTACCTACTCTCAATTCCCTTTCAGCACTGAATGACCCCATAGGTCCCAGCTCTTGGCCTTTGGCCCAAATTCTATATTCCTTCCCTCCTTCCTATTATTATTATTATTATTATTATTGTTATTATTATTATTATTATTATTATTATTATTATTATTATTATTATTATTATTATTATTATTATTATTATTGCATACTTAGTCTCTGTATGGCAATTCCACTAGAACAAGGCAAGGGGAAAACAATAGTCCTTGCGGGCAAAGACACCTTATCAAGTGCCGCTGTGTTCGAGAACAACGTTTAACCCAGAGATATTTGAAACCTTGTTTTTAGTTGTTGGGTGATGCCAATCAAACAGTAAGATATTTGGTTTGGTCGTGTTTCATTGTCACCTTGCAACTAGCAGAAAAAGCAGAAGCAGCAAGTGCAGAGGAAGGAGCAGTTTCAGCAGCAGCTGCATTAATATTAGTGTTAGTTGTAGTATCTATGATAATGATAGATAACGATGGCCCTGAACTTTCATGCAACCACGTTTCACAGAAAATGATTCACCTTAGGCGGGTTCTTCTCAGTAATTGCTGCTTTAGACTTTGCTTGGCCTTCATGTCTACCTAAAGTGAAATTCAGTTATCCATGATGTAATTGGATAAAACAGTTGAGGATATCTCGGCGAACAATAGCATTGTCCATTGTGTAACTGTAGAGTAAGTGGAAGAAACCTGGACGTAATAACGAAATATGTCAGTAGTAACCCATGTTATAACAAGGTACACCAATTATGAAAAAAAATGAGATGTCAGTTAAACCTGACACAACTGTACAGCATATCTCAATAAATCATTGTGTTATATGTATCTTAGTAAGCATTATTATGTATATACAATAGTCTAGTAATTCTTTTTATTAATTGTCTCTACAACCACTGGATAATGATTATCTTTGTAAATGTTTACCCCCTAGGGCAGAGAAAATCGGCGTCTTCTATTGGAAAATCGTAGACGCAAAAACACCAGGTTTTACGTTTATCGACACCAGCGACGGGAATCATCATTTCTACGCATTGCCCGACGTTGAGTACCCTGGATACATGAAGGTTAGTTAAGCCAAAGGCTTATTTTAATGCCCCACAAATTCCTCAAGTGCTATTTAATATGTTTGCTTTGATGCAATACTTTTTTTCTGATCTTTACTACATTCGATTAAAGTAGATTCGGTTTAGCCTGGGCTTCTTGTTGAAGTCTGTGCGATTCACAGTTTTTGCATTTAATGAGCAGTTTTCTGGCATATATCTTCATATTACAAACCACCTTAGATACTATTTCTGTGAAGTTCCTTCACTCCTTCAGAAAGCACACATTTATTTTGCGGCTTCCTAGACTTTCTAGAAACCCTCCTGGATTTTTTGTTTTGAAAATAGCATTAACTTGAAAACTTCCGTCTTTTTATTCGTATAATCGTATATTAGGGAATCTGCTCTTCAGAACTCACTTTGATAAGTGCATTTGTTTTCAGGAAATCCTACTTGTGAGTTATGTTGACACACACACACACACACACACACACACACACACACACACACACACACACACACACACACACACTCTCTCTCTCTCTCTCTCTCTCTCTCTCTCTCTCTCTCTCTCTCTCTCTCTCTCTCTCTCTCTCTCTCTCTCTCTCTCTCAGTTTATAAAGAGTTGAAAGTTTTTTTAACATATGCTCTGTCTTCTTCCAATTTTTCATTATGGTTTATGCTTTCATACAAATACATATATACAGTATATATATTTTTAATTGAGGAAACGAGGCTTTTTTTTTTTCTAATCATACCAACCAACTGTCTGTGCTTATGTAGACCACAAATTTATTACCATTTGGGATGGCGTAGAGTACTTTTAGGTTCCATGGTTGGTGCCCTTTGAAAATTCTGTTCTTGGTCACATACTGCAGTCGACTGGTATTAAGACAATATGCATTTAATTAATATATGATGTAACAAAGTTATGACAGTGGTAATAAAACCTATATCGGAGCAGAGAGAGACCAAGGGTGGTGTCACCCAACATGGGCCCAATCAAAACTGGTGGGCCATCCATGTTTCCCTCTCTGCTTTAACACCAGTCTGTGGTAATTATAAAGCAGGAAGAGATGAGACGGTGATCTTAAGAAATAAGGTCACCTTCAAGGAATAGCCAGTCCACCCTGAATAGTATCCGCTGGGCTTGTGACCACTAGCAGCAAAAATGAGCATTTAATTATTACCATTGGTTCTAGGTTGTCTTTCACGGGTTTATGTTTAGACCGTACTGGCTTTAGTCAATTTATAGAATTTCATGAAATATGGCTGTCATTAGCGATGTTGCCGCATTTTCTAGACCTCCTATCAGGCTCGCATCAGTCTCACCCTCTTTGCATTCATGGTACTTTAATAAGGTCGTCAAATCTCCTCTTATTCCAGCCCTCTTTAAATTGTTAGATTAAAATGGGTTCATACCAGTACATGTTCTTTCAGTCGCGAAATATGAGAGGTTTTCTGCATCCCAATTTTTTTTTTTTTTTCATTTATTTCACATTGAAACTTCACCCTTGCACTTGCAATGTTGCATCTTTCAAGTGAAAATTTTCTCCCGCTATTTTCGTCCCATATTCTAACCCAGTTCCTATCAGTATTTTATGTAGGAAATTTTTACTTAAAGAAGTGTCACAAGTCAACAATGAAGTCTCTGTGTGAAATAAAAAAAACACACACGCAAATTGGGATGCAGGAATCCTTTCTCATATTTCTAGACTGAAAGAACACATGCCGGTATAAGTCCATTTTAATCTAAGAGGGCTGGGATATGAGGAGATTTTACTACCTGATTAAAGCAGCCACCAAGGTGAGTATTTCTCAAGTTAGATATTCTTTTCTAACATGATAATTTGGCCCTGTTAGTTGTAATACACACTGATCCTTAACTATTATTATTGCAGTTGTGTCCCCACGTTGGCCCCATGATAAACCCAAATGAGAGAGACAAGGCAGACATGTCGCGTTTACTTCAACAAGCGCAGAAGTATGTTGCCAATTATTTTCCATGTCTGGAATCGAAACCATCTGTAATGGAGTCATGCATGTATACGGTAAGTTTTATTCTTCGAATGAATTTTTAAGTAGTATGTATTATTGTAATATCAATCTTAATTATGTGCGTAGGTTTTAGCAATCTGTTTCCTTGATCAGAAAAAAATTATGCTTGGAAAGAAATATTATCATTTTATTTCAAAATTTAGACAAGTTAATTCAACCAATCGACAGCTCACGCCTGACGAAGCCTTCATTTTGGATCGGCATCCGGAACACAAGAACATCGTATTTGCAGGAGGATTTTCCGGTGAGTACAAATCGTTAACTTCAAACTCATTTGAACACTAAATTATCCTTGGAGAAGGAGAGGTTGACGATTTATGGGCTTGTTATGTGCTCAGGGCAAAAGTTTTTAGATTGTCTAAACAGTGACCTCAAATATTTTTAGATGGGCTAAACAATGAGAGCAACTGATATTAGATGGGCACTATAATGAGAACAAATACTTTTTGATTTTCTAAACAATAAACGATAACAGCAAAATCTTCAAGACGGGGTGAACAAGGAGAGCAAATCAATAACCCAGGTTTGTGACAAACTTTTAGGCTGGTTAAACAATGAAAATAAAAGAACAGTGAGGTTAAACAATGAGTAACTATATCTGGACTCGCCAAGCAATGGGAACAAATGTCCTTCTATTGACTAAACTGTAAAATACTCTCAGATTGCTAAAAAAAAAAAAAAAAAAAAAATTCTTTGACAGGCTAAACCGTGGGTAAATATCTTTAAATTTTATAAACAATCCTTGTAATATTACCAATATTAGAATGTATTTTGTATATGGATTCATGATCATGTAATGGAAATGTTCTGAGATAGAAGATAGGTCTTTGACCATTATGCTCTCATCGCTGCTGTATAATTGGTAAAACTTCACACATGTATGAATAAAGCTAAATTTTCAAGCCGACAGAACTGTTGGATCATTAGTAAAGCTTTATTTTTTTTATTTAGGGACGGGATTCAAAATAGCACCATCATGTGGTGAGGCCCTGGCCCGGATGGCGATGGGACTAGATCCAAAACTCGATTTCTCCAGTTTCAACTTCAGCAGATTTACCCAGCAGCATGTGAGGAGTCGTTTGTGATGCTGCTCTTGTAACATGCCATTCAAGGTCTCTTTAATAGTTCCGAGTTTTCCATAAATGTTAGTGTTTCATACAGTGAACCACTGAAGTCTTATATCCTCCCTTTGGGTGAATTGTTTTTAAATTTATGTTGATCTTCAATGAGGATTTATTCGTATGCTATAATGGATTCAATACATAATTATTTTGACCTATAGGTGTTATTTACATTGGCGAATCATTCAGACCTTGCTGCAGGTCTCTGCAACAGGTCGTCTAGACTGCATGGTGACTCTATGAATTTAAACAAAACTCACTTCAAGTGGTAATGGTAGTATCTAATTGCATTAATTTGATGGTACAGAAATTCATAAAGGCTGTTTGGAAGTTAACCAGCATGGGTGATGATCTAGTTCTCTTAAGTTTAGATCCTATAACAGAACAAGAGCATGAAGTCTGTCCGACTGTGTAACATAGCTGTTTCTTGACTGAGATAAAGTCGACCAAAGTAACGTTATCTTATGGCACTAAGCCAATTAGTCATCAGTATGTTCTGTGTTTCACAGTGTTGACCACCCTCAGGTGTCCATGTGCATGTCCACCCTGCTATCCATTTGGGCCCATTGATATGGATATCTTTCTGGCATTACCTTGGTGATTAGCTAATCTTGCATCCTTAGAGCCATAGCTGCTTCAGGATAGAGATAGTCTCCCTAGTTTTTGCCATGGTCTAGGGATTGTGGTTTAACAGGGAGAAGTTGGTTCTCCTGTGCAAATGACAGACGTGCTGATAGACAATGCAGCGTCAAGAGTCTATCCTATAGACTCTATGTTGGCAAATTCAAGGAGGTCACAAAGCAATTTATCTACAGACTGGAACCACCAACTCAGCTTTGGCAGATCATTCTCAGTCCATTGTGGAAGCATCAGCCTCATGGGAAGCTTCACATTCATTTGCTAAAGTAGTGGTTGATGAGACACTGGTCCCCCAACTCAGGCTTCTCTCACTGGCCCACCCTTCATTGTCAACCCTGTCTGATGATGATCCACCAGTCCATGGAAGGTTTTCTCTTCATGGCTGGAAATTGTTCAGCAGTTCATGTGAGGAGCTTTCCTTGCAGGACCTTGGACAAGACGTACAGGACAGTCATGGAATTATCAGTAACCATGTACATATTGAAGTACACCAGCTTCTGTGGTGCCGTTTTGTGGGTGAGCTCATCTGCTCCTCCACTCTATTGCATCTTTTGACTCGTGAGGAGAGTTCAGCAGTCTTTTTTACTCCGTGAAGTCAGACTTCCAGAGGGCGTCTCTCTTTGGTGAAGTTTGTGTACATAACGTAATGAATTAACTGTTAATATACAGTATATTTGAAGTTATAAAAACAATAATAACACTAGTAATGCTTATATGATACTGTTTGAATTATTTCAATGTAAACTAGTGATGGAGAGAAGTGGTACTCGGTGAAGGATATTTATGAAAAATGTACTTAGCTAATGACATCTACGTCAGAAGGTGATGGTGCCAGACTGTTGTAAGTTTGCCTCTAAATGGCATAATATTTATTTTATTCAAGGATGTTGATATATTTTATGTATTTGGCACTAATACCTTATGAAAATTTGTGTAAAATTGATTTTGTTAAGTTTTTCAATTTGCCTCACGTTCGAGGTTGAAGATGTGTGTTTCACACAGTCAGGTGTGGTTGATCGGGATGACTTATCACTTGCCTCTAGTTAAACCATGATTTTCATTCAAATCAACCAAGCTTGTCATTACCAAACTAATGGATGTAAGTTCCTTATATATAGAAGAGGTTTTAGATGGATGTTACTCTCAAGACTCTTTGCTAGCCTTAGCATCATTGTGGAATGAGCTCTCTCTCTCTTTGGTTCCTGAGTCTGTGAAAAAAAAAAAAAAACTCAACCCGTCAATCCTGACCTGGGGTTTTAGAGCTCCATGATTCTGTCACTCATAGACTTTGTAGATAGAGGTCGTGACAAGATGTTTTTGAGTCTGTGAAAGCTGTACTGTGTTACACATAGAGCACTTGATATCTTGACTAAACTGTGTTACTTTATCATTATTAGAAATGTTCACAAAACAGTATTTTTTCAATAAATCACATTAATCTTATATGAACAAATCTGAGCGACATCATCAGGTGAAAGCTGCTTCAGTTGTTTGATGAAATCTGGTGATGGGTTACTCAAGGTGTGCTTAGAGAGTCTAGGGTGTGGGATGGGGAGGCAGGGAACCCTGGCCACTCATCTGGCCAAGCCCTCACTTTATCCTTTAGCTACTGGGGCAGGTGGGAATTTGGTTAGAGATATGATCAGAGTGTATTTAGGAAACATGCAGTTTACTTTAAACATTACAGGTGGTTCTTATGAAGAATACAAATCTATATTGAAGACTCGCTCATTAGGTGGAGGTTTTGTCTCATGGAACAGATAAGGTTGTGGCCTCTGCTATTACACAATGGTTTCTGCACGGCAGGCAAGTGACTGAAAGGACAGTGCATCACCACCCAGCAGTGTCAGTTTCTCGATTTCTGTAACATCCTATACAGCCTGGCATATATCGTTGTAAGGGGCTGGTATGGCCGTGTGCCAGAGTTTGTCATATGTATAGGAACCTCAGAAATATTTATAAAAATCTCATTTCTCCTGTTTGTGAACAGAGACCCAGTGAGGTAGGAAAAAATTATCAAAGGAGAAAAGTGAAGAAATGGTGCATTCTCACATTTACTCCACAGATCCTGTATAAGTGGAGCTTTTGTAGTTACACATGTTGAGCAATTACTGTTGGTGTCCTGGAAGTAGCCAGACTTGCAGGTTACATCCTTCAAATACAAAGAGGGAAAATGTGGTCAGCTTCTCCGAGAAACCTGCCTCAGACCCTGGGCTACTGATTAGTTCCTCTGATAGGGAGAGGAATTGGAATTGGAATATAGAATTTAGGACAAAGGCCAAGCCTTGGGACCTATGAGGTCATTCAGAACAGAAAGGGAAATTATCAGTAAGGTTTGAAATGTGCAATAGGAGGAAAAAATTCACAGTTACACTATGAGACAATTGTTAGAGAGGATGGAAAATCAGATGTAAGAAAGAAAATATGAACGGAGCTACAGTAAAAGGAATGAAAGAGGTTGCAGCTAGAGGTCAAAGGGATGCTGTAAAGAAACTCAAGTAATGCCTACAGTGCACCATGTGAGGTGCACTGATGGCACTACCCCCTATGGGATCTGAAGGGAGAGGGCTGAAATGATTCCCAGGACAAGGAAGCCAACTTGGTACACTCATCTGATTACTTAATGAAGCTAAATGGAAATTATGTCATTGATAGCTCCACTTCTGCCTGCTAGTGGACATGAGCAGCAGGCAATATCCAGGCCTAAGATGCCTGGTGCTCTCCATGTAACACTGTACAGCTCTCACCAGACACGAAACAATCTTGTCTTGTCCCCTATCTAGTCTTTTAGTGATGGAATCGTGAAGCTCTAAAACTGCACGCCAGGGACTTGAGGGTTATGGGTTTTCCCTCAGTCCCTGACCTTAGGTTTTAGAGCTTCATGATTCATCACTCAAAAGACTTTGTAAATAGAGGATGAGACAAGATTTTATGTCTGGCGAGAGCTGTACAGAGTTACATGGAAAGCACTTGATGTCTCAGGCCTGGATACAGCCTCTTTTTCGTGTCCACTAGCAGGCAGAAGTGGAGTTGTCAATAACATAATTTTTATTTGGCTTTATGAAGTAATCAGATGAGCATACCAAGTTGTCTTCCTTGCCCTAGGAATCATTCTAGCCTTCTCCCTATTAGAGGAACTTCTTAGCAGGCCAGGGTCTGAGGCAGGATTCTTGGAGAAGTTGACCACATTTTCCCTGTTTGTATTTGAGCGATGTAACCTGCAAGTCTTTGGCTACTTCCAGAGCACCAACAGTAATTGTTCAATGTGTGTAGCTACCAAAGCTCCACTTATACAGGATCTGTAGAGAGAATGTGAGGATGCCTCATTTCTTCACCTTTCTACTTTGATAATTTTTACCTACTCCACTGCATCTCTGTACACAAGTAATAGAGACAGGTTATTCTAAATATTTCAGAGGTTCCTATACATGTAACAAACTGGTACAGGGCCATACTAGCCCCTCACAATGAATGTACCATGCTGTGTAGGATGTTACAAAAATCATCCTTCCTCTGCACATGAATGAGAAACTGACGCTGCTTCTTGGTGATGCACTTTGTCACTTGTCTGCCATGTACAAACTGTTGGGTAATAGTAGAGGCCACAACTTTATTCCATGAGACAAAGCCTCCCACCCATTAGTGAATCTTCAATATGGATTTCTATTCTTCATAAGAAGAACCTACAATCTTTAAAGCAAATTGTATTTTCCTAAATACAATCTGATCTTACCTCTAACCAAAGTCCCATCTATCCCAGTGGCTGAAGGATAAAGTGAGGGCTTGGCCAGATGAGTGGCCAGGGTTCCCTGCCTCCTCGTCCCACACCCCAGATTCTCTACGCACACCTTAGCAACTTGTTACCAGGTTTCAACAAACAGCTGA
>NC_089744.1:34474098-34491598 GCF_040412425.1 Macrobrachium rosenbergii
TCAGCTCCAGCACAGCAAACAAAGTCAACCTCCTCCTAATGAAGCGAAAAATACCAAAAACTTTTCAAAAAGAAAATTTTCACGTAAACTATAAAAAAGTTAGAACAGAAGCATAACTCACCATAGAATGACCGACGATGAAGCAAGGAAGGCCGGGATATCCAGCCCTTACGTCATCGCAGTGTTTCAGCACATCCACCACGTAGTCGTCCACAGACTCCACGTAACCACGCACGCCTTCCGACCTGCCATGACCAGCTGGTCAAAGAATATAACAACAATAATAATACACCTACACAGAAGGCTCAACATCAGCGTGTGAAACCAACTACAAACACTGCATCGTTTGCACCTCTATCTTCTACACACACTCTTGTTTCATGGATAATTATCTTTACAAGGGTAAGTAAAGAAGTTTCAGGAATGTAGGTGAAGAATTTTTGCATAAACCCTCTTGAATAATCCGCCGACACTCCCAAGTCACGACTAGCACAAGACAAAGTCAGCCAGTTTATAAATCTGACTCAACCAAAGGCTGACTAGTTCAGTACGACCAGATGATTGACGAAATTTAGGCTGTCAAGTCAGGAACTGCGGTACATTCGGCTAATCACTACTTCTGACAGTGGAAAGAGGAGGTTGGAGTAGTTGGACAGCAAAACTGAAGAAAGGAAGAAAGGAAGAGGGAATGGAGGTAAGTAAAAGGCTCTAAAAAGTGGGTGCTGGTAGGGGGGCCAGAAGGGACGCTGCAGTGTAGTACTGTACCCCTACCGGGTCAAGTGCGATGTGGCTCATGGACTATTTTTGAAGAGAATATTTTTCATGATAGGTAAAGAGGTTCTCCTTCGGAAGGTAACATGAACAGACTGCAAAATTATGCATTTCAATTCAAATACGTGTTATCTCTCTCTCTCTCTCTCTCTCTCTCTCTCTCTCTCTCTCTCTCTCTCTCTCTCTCTCGTTATTCTTACCAGCAATTTTCAATCACAAAGTTTCCCTCCCAACGCAATGAGAGAGAGAGAGAGAGAGAGAGAGAGAGAGAGATCCTTCCTTTACCTCACATTCCGCCTCACTTCCTCACTTCACATCGATCCGATAATGTTAAGACAAATGGGCAGCATCGGAAAGTAACCTAACGGGGAGACTGATTGTGAATGGGTTATGGAAAGGGCGACTTATTTCGGGAATTCGGAGTCTTGTGCTAAAGTATGAAAGTTATATGAATAAATAAACGAGAGAGAGAGAGAGAGAGAACTGTGGTTTTTAAGTAGGGGTCTCTAATGTACACAGCCGAAAAACAGTATTTTCGAGGACACAGCACACACAAACATAGAGAAGAGAGAGAGAGAGAGAGAGAGAGAGAGAGGGACCGTCTCACAGCTCAGGCCAGGAAACTGCCTTGGATTTTCATGGAAAATCCAGTTTTAAGATTCATGAGTCATTACCTCAGGCAAATGCGGCACTGCATGTTTCCAAGATATTAAGTAATGGCTGCAAGTGTCTAGACTTAGTTTCACCTCGGTTTAAAAGACATTTTTACTCTGGTTTCATTTTGCAGACACAATAATCAAGAGAAGAATATTTACCTAGCATACGGAAAATATGATGTAAGTAAACTCGCAATAATATGAATAGGACTTTTGCCCTAATGTTTGTCTAAATCATCAATATCTATTTAGACGACAGGTATGGTCTACCTAAATTAATAAAAGTATTCCAATAGTGACAGAAACTTATTACCTTGTCTTTTAGCTATAACCAACCGTAGTAATCACGACTTAAACCATAGTTAGACATCCTACGTACCATCCCCCACAGGATTAATTTGAAGAGGAAACATTGCTATCGTTTCAAAGTCCTATAGTAGCTCTAGACTTATAAAGGGCTTGTTACTAGCTTTGTAAAGGCGACTCGATCCTCCAATAATGTTGTGGAGACATGCTTCTGTGCTTAGGAGAGGTTGTAATGCTATCTTAAACGCCATGACCTTTGACCTTCATATTTTTATTTACTTTACTGTAGTTTTATTTGTGGATGTCTCTTAGTTCTCTGTTTCTTATTTCTTACATTTTTTAATTTTCACATAAACCTCTTTTCACTTTATAAATATTGGAAAAGGTCTTATTTTATCCTCAACTTTAAAGAACGTGAATACTCATGGTCTTCAATAACAGTAATCGCATTAAATTACACGTAGTGCTTCTGTAATTTATTTATATTGAAGTTAATGGCATTGTTCGCAAATACCATCTTCTTGTCAAGACTTTGAACCAGTTTATACTTCGTTTTCTCTTCTGGCAAGCTTCTCAGGAATGAGAAAAAATTATTCAAGATTCTTTCCATTTCTTCTTTTCCTAGTCGACGGACCGTTTCCTCACTCTCGGTGGCGTCTTCAAGACTGGATTACAAACTGACATACATGTATCATGTATGTCAATTTGTAATCCAGTTCTGAAGACGCCGCCGAGAGGTGGGGAAACGGTCCGTCAACTAGAAAAATAATCTTAAACAATTTTTACTTATTCCTGAGAAGCTTGCCAGAAAAGAAAAAGAAGTATAGACTGATTCAAAGTCTTGATAAGATAGTATCTATGGAAAATGCCACTGACTTCAACCAGAAATTGCATAAGAGTAAATATGCCCCAATAGCAAAATATTTATTTTGGCCAGTGTAACGCATATAGTCTCCGGGTAACGCACTCCACATTTAACAACCACAATTAACAATCAGGAAAAGGCCGCACATTATACGGACAATACAGTTGCAAAATGACTTGCAAAATTACTTGAATACTGCCGTATTTGCGATGGTATACGAAAAACTGTCAAGTTTAAATGTAAACTTGTAACACGATATTGTTAAGAAGCAAAATAGTTCACTCATCAATGGATATTTCTCTCTCTCTCTCTCTCTCTCTCTCTCTCTCTCTCTCTCTCTCTCTCTCTCTCTCTCTCTCTCTCTCTCTCTCCAAAAATAGTACAGAGATTTATAAAAAAAATTATTATTTGAACTCCTTTTACACGTCTTTTCCTATCCCAATCCCCATGGAAGTAGTGCAAGGATTTACTAAGTCAATTTCTGTTCTGTGAAGAACAAATTAACGGATATGAAAACTTTGTCATCTTATTTAGAAACTTATTTATAGATACAACATATGTACCAAATCAATAGTTGCGCTGAAACGTGCGAGTCTAGTTTTACGAATACAATGAAGGAGGTTTTCCCTTAACTCGATAAAAATGATATAATCCAATTACTATGCAATAATCTCACACACATATATACAGTAAACCCCCGTATTCGCGGGGGATGCGTACTGCACCCCCCCACGAATAGCTAAAATCCGTGAATACTTAAAACCCCTCTAAAAACACTTAAAACTGCCTATTTTGATAGTTTAAACACAAGAAAAACCCTCTAAAAATGCTTATCCCTGAGTATTTTAATAATAGTTTTATCACAAAAAGTGCATTTAGTCATGAAAATGATATGAAAATACAGTAATTAGTGAATGTTTCTCAGTGAAAAATACCGCGAATGGGAGAATTTTCCGCGAATAATGGGTAGATACGTTCCACAGAGAAATCTGTGAATCGTGAGAATGCGAATACGGGTGGTTTACTATATATATATATATAATATAATATATATATATATATATATATATATATATATATATATATATATATATATATATATATATATATATATATATATATATATAATATATATATATACACACATATATACTGTATATTAGATAGATGGCTAAAGAGCATTAGTAGCATGTTTCGTAATTTAGAAACTTTACAAAAATATTTCAGCAAAACTGGGGATAAATTAAAGTGTACACACCCAGAAAAGCTCACACCCATGTATTTACACAATACATACATACATATATATACACAAATTACACACACACATATATATGTGTGTGTGTGTGTGAATATCTATATACATAAAACTTAAAGTGCTTTAAATATTTTTCCTACATAAAGACTTACATTGAGTCAACAGAGAGAGAGAGAGAGAGAGAAACTTCATCCCCAGCTCCCAATTCCTGAGTGGAAATGAAGGGGAACAAGGAAAATGACTTCTTAACGGGAACAACCATCTTAGGAGCGCCTGAAAAGTGTCCTGGTTTCATTATTAACCTTTACCTTATCCATACTTATAATGTTATTTCCTTTGCTTTTTGTAAATTGCCAAAAAGGCTTTTGACTTCGATTTCAAAATCAGAGGCCCAGGGATGAGCAAGAACGATGAAGTTTCCTCACATCACTGAAAGACTTGCGTTGTAAGTAAAAGAAAATTATAGCGACTTGAAACTCAGTAGAAACGAAGCGTTCTGGATCTTAGAGACATCTGGTACTTTATTATTATTATTATTATTATTATTATTATTATTATTAAATTATTATTATTATTTAGAGCATAAACCCTATTCATATAGAACACGCCCGCAGGGGCCACTGACTTTAAATTCAAGCTTCCAAAGAAAATGGTGTTCATTACGAAGAGGTGACAGAAGGTAGTAGGACATACAGAAAGAAAGGATCAGTTATTAGAAAAGAAAAAATAAATTAAATTATCTATTAATGTACTTAATAAAATTATTAATATACTATTTGAGATACAATTTTTTGAGGAAATCCACGAGCTCTCTCTGGATGAGGGGAGACAAAACTTATAATACAAATATAAATATATTTCAGAGTACAAAGTGAAAATTAAATTGATTTCATATGTGAGTGTGATTTTACGAAAATCAGATTTTAATAGAAAAGCAGGCCATGCCTAATAATGCAGTTTCATATCACAATCAAACCAATTTTTACGATTACAAATATCATGTGCAATATTGCAGTTTAACAGGATTATCATTTGAATGAATGTTCTAGGATGTTCTAGTAATGAGAGTCGAAGGCTGGAAATAGCAGAGTAGCAGAGTAAAGTCGCCCAAAAACAGTATTTAAGGTGTAGATTGAGGTTAAGGGTGGCGAACAACAACGGCGGAGATATGAAGTTATTTAAATTTCAGACCCACATGGGACTGATCCCGGTTTTTCAAATGAGAGGTCAAGGTGTTACCATTGATCCACACAGGTCATACGCTTTAAGCTTACCGTGCTCTAACTGTCAACCTTCATTTAAGAGCAAATCCTGCCGAGGCCAAGGCCTATGATAGTCCATATATGTGCCATTTTGGTCACGTTAATAATAATAATAATAATAAGTAGTAGTGGTAGTAGTAGTATTCCAAAAACAATAAAATCGGCTACAGTGATAATAATGATACTAATAATAACTTGCACTCTGGTTCAAACAAAAATCTTGCCAACTCCATTAGTGCTGGAAGCGGGCCAAGTGTGTGCGAGTGGGGAGATGGTGTGGTCGCCTTATGGGTGGGGTTGGGGGAGGGAGGGGAGGGGTGGACGGCCAGCGTCACATTTAAATCATCAAGACCAGAGAGAGACAAATGCAAAGTTAAGATACGGCGTAAGTGAAAGTTACGTAATGCTCTTCGCTCTGAAAGAGGCTCATCCTCTCCAGAATGAAAGGGCCACCGGATCTTGGAACATGAATAAGATCTCTTTCAAGGTTTTCGTTACTGAATTTTAGCCGTGATTAGTTCCTCCCCCCCCCCTCTCATATATATATGTATGTATGTATATATATATATATATATGTATGTATATATATATATATATATATATATATATATATATATATATATATATATATATATATATATATATATATATATGACTATGAAATGTTTTCTGTTGAAACAGAATTATATCTATATATATATATATATATATATAAATGTACAAAGTGAAATGTTTTCTTTGAAACCAACTCTCTCATCTTCAGGCAAGGGAGAGACAGCTAAAAACTCTGAAATATACTGTTAGTTAACTTTCTACATTTTCAGAGTTTTTACCAACTCTACTCTCTTCAGGCACACACACACACACACACACTCTGAAATATACTGTTAACTTTCTACATTTTATATATTTATATATATATATATATATATATAATACATACACATACACATACATATATATATATATACATATATATATATATATATATATATATATATATATATATATATATACATATATATATATATATATATATATATATATATATATATATATATATATATATATATATATATATATAAATCACACTTTTACCCTCAGCATATTTATATCTTACTGTATGGCCAGCTCTATGAGAGCTGTTAATCAGCTCAGTGGTCTGGTTAAACAATTTTATTAATAATAATAACAATATCTTACTGTAAGTAAAAACAGTCTATTGCCTTTCTCTAATAAGTGCTAGATATCTGCCTGTCTGCCAAAACCGTTCAAATTAATCATTGTCTACACTGTCTGTTTGTGTGCCTGTCCGTATGCCTGCCATTCTTACTATAATCCAAACATTCTCTCTCTCTCTCTCTCTCTCTCTCTCTCTCTCTCTCTCTCTCTCTCTCTCTCTCTCTCTCTCTCTCTCTCTCTCTTGTCGAACACACAACAGCACGTTAGTCTCACCTCGTCTATTTGTCAGATTTAACCTTACAAGGTAAGAGAATCTCACTTCAAAGAGAGAGAGAATTTCAAAATTAATCATAATTATAAACAAAATCTTGACTGACATACGACAACTAAGGCACCTAACAACGAGACTTGAAAACCAATTTTCTCCACAGAAAATAGACGTCACGCTCATGTAAATCTAACACGAAAAACTGTTGAATGTCAACAACCTAAGCTCGACATAATGAGCTAATATGGTAAATACGACCAATGTCATTCGATCATGTACTGCTGCAATGACATTTTCATACCATTACAAAATCTTTAATGGTGTAATGAAGAACGTATTTCATCGATTATAGCAAATATGTTAAATTTTCCCCTTGCAAAATTCGTCATGATTCAAGCATCACTAAATGTTCTTTACTGATTTTAACGTTAAATCGCATCTATAAAATGTATAACGTATCGACAAGTTAATACCCGCGGGAAAAGGAAACGCGAGCTCCGAATATGACAGAATGACGAAACATCTCTTCAACGAAGGCTAATGTCTCAATTCCCAGATCAGAGGCTCATATCGAAAACGCCAACTTTTTTTCTGGCTTTAAAATAAAAAGATTCCAAATCAGAATATCTTTTTCAGGATCTGGGGAAAAGATAGGACTTGTTTTTTGGAATGGAACGGTATATAAAATTTAGGCCACACGCCAAGTGCTGGGACCTATGAGGGCATTCAGGGCTGAAAGGGAAATGGATAGTAAGAAGATTTTAAAGGTGTAACAGGAAGAAAACCTCGTAGTTGCACTATGAAACAACTGTAGGAGAGGGTGGAAAGTGAGATGGAAGAAAGATAATATGAACGGATGTACAGTAAAAGGAATGAAAGGGGTTGCAGCTAGGGGCCGAAGGGACGTTGCAAAGAACCTTAAGCAATGCCTACAGAGCAACGCGTCAGGTGCACTGGCGGCACTATCCCCCTCCGGGATTCGGTATCTAGGAAAAAGATGGGACTTGTAATCTGTGAAACTCGTAATACATAAAATGGGAAAATCGAAGCCTTATCAATAATCTCCCCCGATATTTTTTAATAATTTAACAATATGGCAAAGGGCAGTTTCATTCTGACTGAGAATAAAATTTCAAGACGCTTTCGATAAGGCAAGACACACTGATACACACACTGGAACACAAGGCCTTCATAAAAATGGAATTTTCAGGTGAATAATTTTCAAACTGGAGGTTATCTGTTAGATCAAATTCTTTTTAAAGATTGCAAGTACAAGCTGAATGCATACACACAAAAATTCAATTATATGTACCAAATTCCCCACACAACAAACCTTCAATATGCAGACAGAATGGCGATGAAAATTTGTTGAAAATTATATATGCAATAAATGCACGGAATACATGACTTAGATGAACAGTGTTCGGGCAAAGTAAATATAATATAAAGAAGGATTCTCATGCAAGAAAAGTACACTTGTGAAAACTGCATCCATCATCTTTCGGCTGCTGCTCTGTATCTCCTTCAACTTCACCTCTGCAACATCTTTGATGGACTTTCATTAGTGTATCTTTTTTTATTGGAATCCTTTGTTTTCCACAAGCACGCACGCACACAATATATATTATATATGTATACATATTTATAATATAATACACATACATACATATACAGATATATATATATATTATATATATATGTATATATATACACATACATATACATGTGTGTGTGTGTGTGTGTAAATTTTAGACGCTTCGCTTAACGGGGGTGTTTCTAGAGAGAGAGAGAGAGAGAGAGAGAGAGAGAGAGAGAGAGAGAGAGAGAGAGAGAGAGAGAGAGAGAGAGTTAGTTCATTGTAAACCGCTGAATCATGGGTGAATCATTAAAATAAACACGCGAAAAAATTAAAAGACGAAGCATGCGGAACGTGCATTGATGAATACTAATTATAGGAACGGAAGTAACTGTTCAGTGAATGATGTCACTATGTGCATCAGTTCTACATCCATAAATATTATAAGTTACGAAAATATACATTTTACACATTCGAAGTAGGGGGGAAAAAAAGACAGGGGCACAGTGGGGGGAGAGGAGGAAAAGTAACGGAACACCTCATTCACGAAGATGACTGATAGAAGGTGACAGGTAAAGAAATGGATCGTGAAATGTAAAAAAAAAATACATTAATATAAAATGGAAGTACGAAAGACCGAAAAAATAAATAAACCAAGAGAATGTGAAATGGAGAAAAGGAAAAACAGATTGTCAGGAACACGCACAACGGAAGGCTGATAAGCGAAGACGGGGAAAAGGCAGAAAATGGATAAATTCGTGGAGGAGGAGGAGCGGGCAATATGCAAAACGAATGGAAATGAGGGTAAAGGACGGAAGAAAGGGAAGAGAAGAGAAGCAGGGAGACTGAAAAGAGAATGGAAAATCAAGGAAAATTTCGCGTCACAGCTGAGGGTGACGACGGAATGGTGACAAATGAAGCCAGGACAGCGCCGAGCCAAGCAGGGAGGAGGGAGGGAGGGAAGGAGGGAGCGGAGACTCTGCAACATATTCGGCAGGGAATTGGACGCGATTAAAGAGACTGATCGTCTTATCAGGGAGACTTCAACCCAATTACCGAGCCCTTTCCCTATTCAATTTCCCCTGCATAAATCGAAAAGGAAACTACTCAGTCGCACGGCCGGATTTTCATTTTTTCCTCTCCAATGTATTCTTCTTTTTTTTCATTGCTCTTTTCTCAAGCGCAGACTTTATACAGAAGACAGGACGAAACATCTCTGGCGTTAACAGCCACAAAATGTATATGAAAAAAAGTTAAGTATACCTTAGTTTAACCAGACCACTGGGTTGATTAACAGCTCTCCTAGGGCTGCCCCGAAGGATTAGACTTATTTTACGTGGCTAAGCACCAATTGGTTACCTAGCAACGGGACCTACAGCTTATTGTGGAATCCGAACCACATTATAGCGAGAAATGAATTTCTATCACCAGAAATAAATTCCTCTAATTCTTCATTGGCCGGCCGGAGACTCGAACTCGGGCCTAGCAGAGTGCTAGCCGAGAACTCTACCGACTCGTCCAACGAGGAACTTACAAAATGTATATGAAGTTACGTTCGCGCTTATAGTTACATACAAAGTGTATGAAGTTATATACACGTGCATGAAGTTACATAAACGTGTATGAAGTTACATACACGTTTTTAAAGTTACATACACGTGTATGAAGTTATATAAACGTATATGAAGTTACATATACGTTTTTAAAGTTACATACACGTGTATGAAGTTACATAAGCGTATATGAAGTTACAGGGGCGTTTTTAAAGTTACATAAACGTGTATAAAGTTACACAAACGTGTGTGAAGTTACATTCACGTTTTTAAAGTTACATAAACGTGTATGAAGCTACACAAACGTGTATGAATTTACATAGTGTATTTGAAGTTACATGTGTGTATGAAGTTACATCCATGTGTATGAAGTTACATACGTTTATGAGTTGCAAGTGTATGCAGTTACATACAGCTATTTATGTTAACTACGTTCACTGATATATAAACATCCTTGTGCCGCATTTTACAATCATCGAGAGAGAGAGACACACACACACACACACACAAACACAAGAGGTGTTCGAAAAAGCTGATGAGTTCAACTTCCAAGTAAAATGACTGACGCAATACACTGGCAAAAATCCTGCCCTCAGACCTTCGAAACTGAAATATCTCATTACTTCTGTTCTCTGTTTAATTGTGGAATGGAATGGAATATAGCATTTAGGCCAAAGGCCAAGCGCTGGGAACTATGAGGTCATTCAGCGCTGAATGGCAAACTGTGAGTAGAAAGGTTTGAAAGTTGTATAACAGGAGGAAAACCTCGCACATAAACTATGAAACAATTGTTAGGAGACGGTGGAAAGCAAATGGAAAAAAGAGAATTGGAACGGAGGTAAAGTATAAGGAATGAAAGGGACTGCAGCTAGAGGCCGAAGGGACGCTGCTAAGAACCTTAAGTAATGCCTACAGTGCACCGAGTGAAGTGCACTGACGGCACTACCCACTATGGGATCTGTTTAACTGTAATAATTTTCTTCTCTTTTCCATTTCGGTTTTGGGCAAGAACACTTTTGTGAATTCCACCGAGAAGCTCTGCTTGTCGGTAAGAGCCGCCGGAAACTCTGAAGTAATTTCTAATTTCTATTTTATATATATTCATAAATATGCATGGGTAGAGTATGAATATGGCAGTGACCGTTGAGCTTTTATTTCTCTGGAGCCACCTGCTGCTAGGGGGGTATGACTTACTGTTACCTCAACATATACATATTTATATGTACATATATATAAGTATACTGTATATATATATATATATATATATATATATATATATATATATATATATAATCGTGGCAACGTACGTCAGGCAACACTTGGCAACAATGTAGGCAACAAGAAGGCGATCTTTGGTTGGCGACAAAGAAAATGTCTCAAAAAAACATTTGGCCACTCTGAGGAAAATATCTCGCAAAACAATATTTGACAGAACTGCAACTTATACTTGAAAATTTATAACAATTATTTGGTAACGGTTACTTCACTGTTATTTCCCGGTGGCATTAGATTTACAAAGTAATGTCGCTTTGGTCGAGCACAGCATTTTTAAATTCTGAAATGAGAATTCCATTCAGCGAGAACTGGTTCTATTATTCTAAGTCTCCTTTCTATCAAATATCGCTTTGCAGCTGGGCGAATCAACCATGCACACACTCGAGTGGGCCAGACTCACTCAAAGTCGGTGACAGCTCCCAAAATTAAATTAATGGTCCCATTTCCAAAACTCGGAAGTGATTACTGTAACGTCAGTTTGCACATTTTCAGTTTTCCATTCTGTGCTGCCAATGTATTTATTTCTGCTTGCAAGAATAGACATTGCTATTTAAAATAATGTATAGAAAATTACAATGATCGACTTTTTGGTCAGGTTAGCAGATTTCACCCAAGCAGAGAGAAAGAGAAGCATGACCAATGCCAGAAGAAAACAGTAATCACAATGTGAATGACTGCTGTGACGTCAAACCCTTTCGAAAACTTAACATATTTCTAGCAACCAGAAACGGTTAGCTGGAGGTGACAAAAGAAATCTTCCTGGTTCAGAGTCGAGATAACCTCAAGTCTGACTTTCTCTGTAGCAGTAATTGTGGAGTGGAATATGAAATTTAAGTCTAAGAGGTCAATCAGCATTGAAAGAGAAATTGAGAGTAAAGAAGATTTTAAAGGCGTAACAGGAGGAAAACATGACAGTTGCACTATAAAACAATTGTTATGAAAGGGTGGAAAGTAAGATGGAAGAAAGAGAATATCAACGAAGGTATAGCAAAAGGAATGAAAAAGGCTGAAGCAAGAGGCCGAACGGACGCTGCAAAGAACCTCAAGTAATGCCTACAGTGCACCGCGCGTGGGCGGCAGCAATTGCGAAATTTGCCTACCCAAATCCACGGCAATCATGCGCATATATTCGGCTGCCTAAGAACATCAAGAACAAGGCTGAGCAAACCAACCACTCCAAAATTACATTTCTATCTCTGAAAATCTGATCACTCGCTCCCAGTGACAAGACTCAAATTTCATACAAATTTCATAAAAATTTAAGATAACTTTTTTTGGTGAAATCCTCCACAGAAGCAGTTAAACAGACAAAAAATCACAAACGTAAACCGACCAGAATATATAATCTCCTTGGGGGGGGGGTAAGAAACCTAGAAAGTTATAATGCAAACAACTTTAAGGCAAGCTGTGACTGACCATCGGGACACTTGATTCAAAGATATGGAATGGAATGGAACATAGAATTTAGGCCAAAGGTCAAGCTCTGGGACCTATGAGGTCATCAGCGGTGAAGGGGAAATTGAGAATAGAAAGGTTTAAAAGGTGTAAGAGGAGAAAAACCTCGCAGTTGCATCATGAAACAATTGTTAGGAGAGGGTGAAAAATAATATGGAAGAAAGATAATATGAACGGAGGTATAGTGAAAGGAATGTAAGGGGTTGCAGTTACTAGCCGAAGGGACGCTGCAAAGAACCTTACTGAATGCCTACAGTGCACCTTGCGCACTACCCCCTTAAGGGAAATTCATAGATATCGCTGAGAGTTACGATCTAAGAGCACTATTGCCAAGTTCTCTAACGCGTTTCTAAAACATATAATTCCACCGGTATTTTGCTTGGACAGTTTTCCATTCATCAGTGAATCAACACATTTCATCAAGTTAACACTTATAATGTAGAAAAATATCCACAACAATTTTCCATATGTGCAACCATCTGTATATACATACATACATACATACACACACACAATATATATATATATATATATATATATATATATATATATATATATATATATATAAATATCTCTCTCTCTCTCTCTCTCTCTCTCTCTCTCTCTCTCTCTCTCTCTCTCTCTCTCTCTCTCTCTCTATATATATATATATATATATATATATATATATATATATATATATATATATATATATATATATATATAAACATATATTTAATGTACATATATAAATATATATACACATGTATATACATATATATTATACATATATACATACGTGTGTGTATGTTTGTAGTATGAGTTGCCGCATCCATACCAACGTGCGGTCACTAGACAATGTTTTGACCTTGCGGATAGGAATCATTAATTACCAGTTTGAAAAAAAGAGAGAGGCAAACGCCGGGAATGCTTTGATTGGGAAGCTTTTGAAAGCGATGAAAGCCTCGTAGCTTGACCTTGACCGGAATTACACAAAGAAAAATAGACAGAAAGTTGCTGCTTTAATCTACGGGGCCGGAAGAGAAAACGTTAACAACTACTCAAACGTTTCGTTCTGCTCTCTTCCACTGCCGTGTTTCCTGTAGTCTAGGATATTTGATAATCACAATTCTTCCCTCCTTTCTTATTCATTCTATGTACTCAATCTGCATCAAGTCATACTCCTGTGTCACTTTTTAAAAACGTTGTGTTGAAATCTCCAAGTTTACACGGGTCACATTCGTATGTCACTTTTTAAAAACGTCCTCCAGACATCTTCCACTTTTCAAAAGTTACTTCCGTATGTCACTTTTTAAAAAAGTTCTCTAGAAATCTCCAAGTTTTCTAAAGTCACATTCCTAAGCCTTTGAAAAAAGTCCTCTAGAAATCTTCCAGTTTTACAAAAGTCACATACGTATGTCACTTTTTAAAAATTTCCTCTAGAAATATTCCAGGTTTCCAAAAGTCACATTCGTATGTCTCTTAAAAACGTTTTCTAGACATCTCCCAGTTTTATACAAAGTCACAGTCGCGGTTCATTTTTTAAAAACGTTCTCGAGAAATCTTCCAGTTTTCAAAAGTTACTTCCGTATGTCGCATTTTAAAAACGTCGTCCAGAAATCTTTGTTATACAGACGCCACATTCGTATGTTGCCTTTCAAAACGGTCTCTAGAAATCTAAATTTTCAGAAGTCACATTCTTATGTCACCTATGAAAAACGTTCCCTGGGAATATTAGTTTTACAAGAGCCATATTCATATGTCACTTTTTAAAAAAGTTTTCTAGAATTCAAGTTTTCAAAAAAAGTAACATTCTCTAAAAATCTTCAAGTCTTACAAGTCACATTCCTCTGTCACCTTTCAAAAACGTTTTCCAGAAACCTTCATGTTAGCAAAGGTTACATTCGTATGTCACTCTTTAAAAAATGTTCTCCAGAAATCTTAATTTCCAAGAGTCACATTCATACGTTACCTTTTAAAAATGGTCTCTAGAAATCTTCAAGTTTCCAAGAGTCACATTCGTTTGTCACCCTTTAAAAACGTTGCCTAAATATTTCAGTTTTCAGGAGTCACATTCGTGTGTCACTTTTCAAAAACGTTTTCCAGAAATCTTCACGTTTTCAAAAGCCACGTTCCTATTTCACCTTTTACAAACGTTCTCAAGAAATCTCCGAGTTTTCAGAAGTCAAATTCGTTTGCTATAACTGAAAAACGTTCTCTAGAAATCATCCATTTTACAAAAGCCACATTCGTATGTCACCTTTTAAAATCGTTGCTTAAAAATTTTTGTTTTCAAAAGTCACATTCGTGTGTCACTTTTCTAAAATGTTCTCTGGAATCTTCAAATCTTCAGAGGTCACATTTTAAAAACGTTCTCCAGAAATCTTCAAATTTTCAAAAGTCACCTTTTAAAAATATTCTCAAGCAATCTTCAGGTTATCTATAGCCACATTCGTATTCACCTTTTAATAACGTTCTCAAGCAATGTTCAAGATTTCAAAAGTCTCATTTTAAAAACTTTCTCTAGAAATCTTCAAGTTTTAATTAATCTTTACACCTGTTTACTACCTCTCGTTTTTAAAGGTCGTTCATTCCCTTTTTAGTTTTCTGTAAAAGAAAACTATTGTGCCGGCTTTGTCTGTCCGTCGACACTTTATTCTCTCCGTACTTTTTCTGTCTCCCCTTCAGATCTTAAAAACTATTGAGGCTAGAGGGCTGCAAACTGGTATGTTGATCATCCACCCTCCAATCATCAAACATACCAAAGTGCAGCCCTCTAGCCTCAGTAGTTTTTATTTTATTTAAGATTAAATTTAACCATAACCGCGCATCTGGCAACTACATAGGACAGGCCACCACCGGGCCGTGGTTAAAGATTTATGGACCGCGGCTCATACAGCATTATACCGATACCACCGAAAGATAAGATCTATTTTTGGTGGTCTTGATTATACGATGTACAGAAAACTCGATTGCGCCGAAGAAACTTCGGCGCATTTTTTACTTGTTTACCTATTTTCCCTCCCCAGTCAGTCTTAGCTCGTCATTCGTTCCTGCAATATCGTTTCGTTTATTTTCCTTATCCTTCACATTCGTGACTCCTCCTCCTCCTCCTCCTCCTCCTACTTGTTAGTTCCGAATTTTACTCCATTTCTTCATTTATGGTCTTGTTTTCCTTGTCTTCTGGGTTCCTTCTTCGTCCACGTTTTATGATCGTCGTTTGTTTGTCCCCTAACCTTTTTCCCTTCTCTTGTTTGCTGATTCTGTTCTCTCTGTTCTTTGGTTTTATTTCTTCATTTTTATCCTTTCCCCAGTGTCTCCTATTATTTGTTTTTCTCACGATCTTCCTTTTAGTTCTTCCTTCTTTCCTTTTTACTCTTAACAATTTCTTCCCAATCTTCTATGGCCTCGTGTGCTTACTGCTCTCCTATTCTCCCTATTTTTCTTCTCTTCATTTTCCTTCTCCCTTCCTATCTTCCACTGCTTCTTGTTCCAACTTCTCTCATAAACCCTTGCCTCCAAGGTTCCCCTCTACTTCCTGTATCTTCACCTCTTGCAAATCCCTCTTCTTCGTATCTTTCCTTTTATTGGTGTCTCCTCCCACTTTATCTCCTCCTTATCTTCACAGTTATTTCTCCTTTTACACCTTTTCTAAGATTTCCCTGCTATTTCTTCTTCTCTTATCCTTCCTTTTTAAAGCTCTTCTTCCTTCATTTCTCCTTCCCTTCCACGTTCCTCCTCCAGCATCTTTTCCCACCCAATTTTCTTCCTTGCCATCCTTACCAAAACAGCAATCGCGCGTTACCGCAGTGCCATCAATGCCACCCCCTCCAGAGGACCTCCCTCTCGCCATTCCCACCTCCCTTTCCCTCACATTCCAGCTCTGGTGCAAGAAAATGCAAAGCCGCTTCGCCTCCGTAAGAATAACCAGAAGCCTTTCTGCCGGGACTCCCGCCTCCATCGACAACGACCGTCCAATTTCCTTCCTTGGCTGGCTGGCATCCAATGGCAGAATTAATAAAGCGTTTTCTGTATACGACGACTGGCATTCCCATATTTACGCAACCAGAGCGCTTCATGTCCCGTAGCGGGAATGTGATAGCCCTTATTGCCACTCAGTGTCACAACCGATCTCCTCCTCCTCCTCATCCTCCTCCCCTCCTCCCCTCCCCTCCTCCTCCCCTCTTCTTCTTCTTCTTCTTCTTCTTCTTCTTCTTCTTCTTCTTCTTCTTCTTCTTCTTCTTCTTCCCCGGCGCCATCGCACTCGACGAGGGCACCTTTCCTGCCGCTAGTGGCGCGACGTATAGGGATCTTCAGTCGACAGCGAACGGAACGTTGTAAACAAAGAAACGCCGGAAGACAAAACATGAAAACAAAATCAATAAATACAATACAGCTGAGAAGTGGGCGCAGATGTCAGTGACTGACGATCAAGGGCTTCATGCATACCTCAAAATGTATCCATGAATGTCTCAGGTTAGCAAGAAAGGCTTAACTTTTCAGGTACACTAGTCAAAATCATGTTCATTTGCTGTAAGAAGCCCTCCTACGATGGAAAAAGGAAAGCAAATCAGTAAAGACATCAACAATACCAAAAGTCAATGTTTTTGGCGGATGGACAGTAATACTATGCTAAGGAATCAAATCAATCTAAACATGGAATAATGAATACAGGTCTAACAAAATTTGGAAAAGGTCGGAGAACAAGAGGTAAAAAAAAAAAAAAAAAAAATATTTGCCAATAGTGACGCAATATATATTTTTCGGTTTCCGGTATCAGAAATCGACAGTATTCCAGGCAGTCCAATAAAAAAGGAAAGAGAGAGGAAAACAATATTGACAGATAGCAAAGGTTACGTCATGACATCTTTAGTTATGCTTTTTCTTTTTGAATGCAAAGGTCAATGGGACACGCAACCAAATGCTTTCTACTAGCCCAGGCTCAAAGAGAAAAAGCAAAATTGTAATGAAATACAAAAAGTGAACCGAAATACTAGGGAGAAAACATAGTAATATGGAGAGTTTGCCCTAATAAAGACAAGTAAGTAAAAAAGGCAATGATTTTCAGAATGTCAGCAAGGCTATACTCTCAGG
>NC_089744.1:34496598-34519098 GCF_040412425.1 Macrobrachium rosenbergii
AAATACGAACCAAAACTGCTGAAAAGACAACAATTTTATTGGAGCAAATACGAACCAAAACTGCAGAAAAGACATTAATTTCATTGAATCTAATAAGAACCAAAGCTGCTGAAAAGATAATATTTTATTGGAGCAAATAGGAACAAAGACTGCTGAAAAGACAATATTTTATTGGAGCAAATGCTAACCAAGACTGCTGAAAAGACAATATTTTATTGGAGCAAATACGAACCAAACCTGCTGAAAAGACAATTTTACTGGAGCAAATGAGAACCAAAACCGCACTAAAAACAATAATTTCATTGGAGCAAATACGAACCAAAGCTGTTGAAGACAATTTTATTGGAGCAAATACGAACCAAAAATGCAGAGAAGACAATAATTTCCTGAAGCAAATACGAACCAAAAGAGCTGAAAAGACAACCATTTTGAAGCAAATACGAGCCAAAAGTTCTGAAAAGAAAACGACAAGAGAGAAAAGATTTCCTTTCACCTCTCTTAGAAAAAGCCAATGAAACTAGTATGTTTACAAAACCAATGTCAAAAGTATTACACACCTAGGAAATAAAAACGGCTTCGTTGACGATCCCAGGTTACGTAATGATTCGTAACAGACGACTGCGATAACAATAAAACCTCATTTTTATCGCGATATAAAACTCCTCTGTAAAACTTCCCATGTTATGGAGAGCACCGAGGACGCTGAAGTGGGTCTGAGAGCTAAAACCTCCTGCTTGATATAATAACTGAATAAAAAAATATATATATATCATATATATATATGTGTGTGTGTACAACACTGCTAGTCCACTGCGGTGGATGGAATATATATATATATATATATATATATATATATATATATATATATATATATATATATATATATATATATATATATATATATATATATATATATATATATATATATATATATATATATATAATATATATATGTGTGTGTGTGTGTGTATATGTACAATATGATTATGTACAACATTGGTAGTCCACTGCGGTGGATGGAATATGAGGAGGAAGCCACTCCTTGATCTAAGAATGAAAACTACTCTTTACAAGTTTAAGCTAATTAGAATGTATAACATTCTGTATCGATGCCTAGAAACTACGTAAAGTTGAATTATTTGACGAGATGACTAAAAACTTTGTTGAAATCCAAAATCAAACTGATAGAACTTAATAATAAATTATTCACGTGCAGGTCTGGCATGTGACTCCCAACTAAAACCAGACAAAAAGAGAGTATAAAAAAAAAAATACAAAAAACCCTGTCCTTGACAGTCCTACCGGACACAAGTTATTGAAGAACGGAGCAATGTTAAGCCGCAAATACCGAGTAGTTTTTCCTTCCTTGCCCGTACTTCACATGCAAAAATTTCTAGGAAATGAATTCCACTTTGGAGAGACGTCCCAATTGATGCGCCTTCCGTGTTGCGACACTTCCTCCGAGCGCCTTTGTGTTTTACTCATCCCTTGATCTATTCAGTTAGCAGTTTTTGACTTCGAATACAGAGCGCCCCATGCCGCCATATTGGAATGCGAAGGACTTTCCCCACTCTGGCTCACAATGAAATTCCCGGTGTGGTATTCCCGCTCTCCTCTCCCAACCCTCACTCCGTTTTTACATTCTTTCCTCTTTTCCTCTCTATTGTCCTCCAGCTTTTTCTCCTTCTCTCTCTTTCTCTCATTTTGGATTCACCCTAAAACTGGTGGCGTCCATTCCCTCAGCCTTCGCGCTATTTTGAATCTGAAATGCGGGACTTAAGTTTTCATCTAAGCTGTTTTTACTTAAAAAATAAGAAATTTTTTCCATCATGAGTTAAAAACTAATAAGCAAGCTGTAACTAAACTAATAAACATGCTTAACTACAAAATAAATGGACGCTCAGAGAATCTCACAATATAATAATTAGAAAATGCAAGATACAAGTAATGAAGATGGTAATATTCAATCAGAGGAATTCACGTCGGAGCTCCAACTCCCAATATCCCAACACTTCTTTCTTGCCCCCTTGCCTTAAAGACAAATACATAATTAAAAAAATCATATCCTAGATGCATAAATATGTCAGGAGTATGCATAAAACAAAGGATCAAAGTAAATGAAAAATAAAAAAATCGAACTCCAGAACTCTGGAAACTATTCCAGGATTTGCCCCTTTTCAGATCTCTCTCTCTCTCTCTCTCTCTCTCTCTCTCTCTCTCTCTCGCCGCCTCGTTAGCAGAACCTCCCTTTGTGAACTTCCAACTGTTTCTCTCTTATATCAAGGCTATTTCTAAATTTCACACCGTCATCGTTACTAGCTTTCATACCATGGTTTTCGGCCATCTAGAATTACATACATTATTGATCAAAATTACACTAATTAACGCTGGTACGTGTGTGTGCTCACACAGACAGGCAGCCAAACTTCTTCGACAAAACACACGCAAAGTATTTATAAATAAATATATATATATATATATATATATATATATATATATATATATATATATATATATATATATATATATATATATATCCGAGTGGATCTTGTCTGTCCTCCCCCGGTGAGTAGGGAGACATGGCACAGCACCCACCCCTACAAACCTGTTTGTCTGCCCCGGTTGGGGTAGGTAGGGGATCGGGAGGGTAGGGGAGACAACAGCGCCAACAAGCTCTGTCTATATATATATATATATATATATATATATATATATATATATATATATATATATATATATATATATATATACATACATCACATACATACATACTACATAAACCATCACCACAGAACCAAATAGGCTTGTAGTTGCTCAACTATTTCGGCACTCAACTTCACAGTCAAAGTTATTTACAGTTTAAGAATGCCACTTTTCATCTCCTATGCGTTGTCGTTGAGGAAAAACACACCCTACGCTTCATACCAGTCTTTTGAAATCTACAAACACTGGCTGCTGCCTTACCACAAGGGGGAAACTGCCCAAACTTATACAAGAAGAATGTCGTCGGAGCCTACAATTATGGAGGGCATTCTTACCCTGCAGTACTTGCAAAGCTGTCCATGCAGACAATGAATATATACTTAAGACAAAGGACACTATAAAAGACGAAAATGAAGGAATTCCTCACACAAGCTAACAACACCAGTAAAAAAAGCAAAACACAACCATCTATCAAAAAGTCGACTACAAGACAGCCAACAGATAGGAAGCACGTGGCCTTCTGAAGATCATCACCTATGGAGTAACATCGAAGGCAAACTATGATAAGATAATCTCTGAGTTTCTTCAGCCTCCCCAACTCGGTAGCCACCGTTCTGATGAAGACCAGCAATGCAAACATGGTATCCGAGGGGGTCTAGTGCCAGGGGAGTTTATACGTTAATATGACCTGAAGAGGCTTGCAGGACTATACGTTAATATGACCTGAAGAGGCTTGCAGGACCCCCGAAATGGGCTACTTTGGTCACACGTTAACCTTCAGAAGAAGACTTCGTCAACCTTCGGCAGGTGGCTTCAAATCCATAGCAACAATGGAGAAGCACATCAGGATTTCGTAGATGAACATGACAAAATACGTACTTCAGATGACCTTATGAAGATGGCGAAATGATTCACCAAAAGGACATTTAATGGTGGCTGATGATTAAGGGGTCGTTGGATTATGCCCTTCCTTCAGCAGGAGGAAATTTTCCTGCAGACCACCAGGACTCTAACCAGAGCCAAAGGCGTGTCCTGAAGCCTCAAGGAAAATTCTTCAAATCAGTCTCCAATCACATCTTTTATATTAGTTTTCTATTCTATTTCTAATTTTGCTCACGGAATTTCTGTGCCTTTAAACATTAAGCCACATTAATACCTAGTTCACTTGCAACTGGCCAAGTGTAGTAAGTTTACTGTTACCCAAGTACCAATACTGAAAGGCAAGCTCTAGTAAGAACTTGGGGTTATAGATGACAGGATAGTTAGAATGATGCCATAAGGAAATTATGGAGGTTCCATACGAATATGAGACAATGATGAAAGGGAGATGGAGAAGGCTTCCGTGATATTGTAAGAGGGACTCCTGTGGGCACCATAAGAGTTGGTAGACCTTGACTTTTGATATATATATATATATATATATATATATATATATATATATATATATATATATATATATATATATATATATATATATATATAATATACATATATACATTTACATATATATACATATATATGTATACATATACATATATATAGACACATATATACATATATGTACAATTCACACTTGACCTTTTTAAACTTTTAAATAATAAGCCACAAATACCCATAATACCCAATTCACTTCACCTTGTGAATAACTTTCCCCAAGAGTAATACAGCATTTACCACGAATAAGTTTCGAACAGTGCCTTCTGGGTTTGATACAGAGGTAGACAGTTGACTTAACTACTAAACAGTATAACGGATTAAGTCAACTGTCTACTGCATCAAGCACAAAGAGCAATGGTTCGATTCTGGCAGGGGCAGATAACTTATTAAATATGATTCCCTTTGGACGTAAGTTACTCCCAAGGCAAATAAAAAAAATCCCGGGATTGATAAATTATTTAATGCTAAAACGAGTTTACACTGGACAGGAGTCTTAAACGATCCCACGAACTATTTCTAAAATTCAATACGGGCGATAAAAACCACTTCCAGGCAACAACAACAACAAGAAATAATACAGTTTGGAAACCGTATACTCGCAAAGAGAAACTATTATTTTTCGGGATCGAACCGATTCTTACGGGTAAGAGGAGACACCCTTCAGTTAACTTTCTTTGCAGTAGTGCATGTAATTCAATCTGGTCTAACAGAAATCTACGGTAATGGCCTTAGAGTTTCGCCTCTAAGACTAGGAATTTGAAATACAACCATCCAACCTCCAAACGGTCTCTTTCCCTTAAAGACTGCATTTCTAACCCTTCAAAATTTAATAGCTTGCTGCAAGTTACTTGACCCACCTTTGATAGAATTTTCGCAAAATTTGTGCATCACACTTTGCACAATCCTGAAAGCAAACAAACATGTACAGACAGACAGATACAAGCAAAGCGATAACTGCCTCAAAAGATAATCTCCTTCGCGGAGGTAATACGTTACATGAATGAGGACAGTCAGAGCATTCCCGATGCAATTGGTTAAGAACAGCCTTTGCGTGCAGAGCACACTGAGAAGGGCATTTCTTTTGTGAGAGAGAGAGAGAGAGAGAGAGAGAGAGAGAGAGAGAGAGAGAGAGAGAGAGAGAGCGATCTTCCTGCATTACTATCTATTGTGCAACTAGAGAGAGAGAGAGAGAGAGAGAGAGAGAGAGAGAGAGAGAGAGAGAGATTTTGCTGCACTACTATCTTTTGTGCAACTAGAGAGAGAGAGAGAGAGAGAGAGAGAGAGAGAGAGAGAGAGAGAGAGAGAGAGAGAGAGAGAATTTTGCTGCACTACTGCAACTAGGGGCAGAGAGAGAGAGAGAGAGAGAGAGAGAGAGAGAGAGAGAGAGAGACCTTACCTTACCTTACAGACCTTACAGTTCGTTCAGGTTGCCCAAAGGTCCCTCAGTGTGAGGCACCTTTGATGTCTACCAGAGAATTGCTAACGCATCTTCCGGTATATTTTGCATCTTCCAGTCTTGGATGGTCTGGGATGCATCTTAGATATTTGTCGAGCTTATTCTTAAACACATCTACGCTCACTCCTGTTATGTTCCTCAGATGAGCTGGTAGCGCATTGAATAGACGCTGCATTATCGATGCTGGTGCGTGGTGGATTAATGTCCTGTGTGCTTTCCTTAGTTTTCCTGGTATAGTTTTTTGGCACTATTAATCTACCTCTGCTTGCTCTTTTGATATTTTTAGCTCCATGATGTTTTCGGTAATTCCCTCTATCTGTTTCCATGCTTGGATTACCATGTAGCGTTCTCTTCTCCTTTCAAGACTATATAAATTTAAGAATTGTAGTCTTTCCCAGTAGTCAAGGTCCTTAACTTCTATTCTAGCTGGAAAGGACCACTGTACGATCTCTATTTGTGCAATATCCTTTTGGTAGTGTGGGTACCATATCATATTGCAATATTCAAGTGGACTACGTACGTACGTTTTATAAAGCATAATCATGTGTTCAGCTTTTCTTGTTTTGAAGTGTCTGAACAACATTCCCATTTTGCTTTGCATTTTGCCAATAGTATTGCCATTTGATCATTGCATAACATATTCCTATTCAACATCACACCAAGGTCTTTAACTACTTCCTTATTTGTGATTCTCATTATTAGGTCCTTTATATGCATATAGCATTCCTACTTTATCACCATAGTTCATTGATTCAAATTTATCAGAGCCAAATACCATCCTATTTATCTCTGCCCATTTATATATTTTGTTTAGGTCTCTTTGTAGCGAGTTCCTATCTTCATCACAAGCAATTTCTCTACTTATTCTTGTGTCATCTGCGAAACTTCTTACTACTGAGTCCTTTCATGGTGGACTAACAGTTGGGTTTATGTACTTTTTCCTGGTACAAAACCATGTTGTCCTATATTGAACAATCTATTTTTCATTAAATGTTTCATTATATTCTTTTATTACCCTTTCATATACTTTCATATGAGATGTCAGACTCACAAGCCTATAATTACTTGCCTCTAGTCTTGAACCACTTTTGAAAGTAGGAGTAATATATGCTAATTTATGTTCATCATAAATCTTGTCTGTATCTATACTTTGTCTTAATAATATTGCTAGCGGCTTTGCGATTGAATGAACCACTTTCTTTAACAATATGGCAGGTACGCCATCTGGTCCTGCTGCTGAGAGAGAGAGAGAGAGAGAGAGATATCTTCCTGCATTACTATCTTTTGTGCAGAGAGAGAGAGAGAGAGAGAGAGAGAGAGAGAGAGAGAGAGAGAGAGAGAGAGAGAGACCTTACCTTACCTTACAGTTCGTTCGGGTTGCCCAAGGTCCCTCAGTGTGAGGCACCTTTGATGTCTACCAGAGAATTGCTAATGCATCTTCCGGTATATTTTGCACCTTCCAATCTTGGATGGTCTGGGATGCAGCTTAGAAATTTGTCAAGCTTATTCTTAAGCACATCTACGCTCACTCCTGATATGTTCCTCAGATGAGCTGGTAATGCATTGAATAATCGCTGCATTATTGATGCTGGTGCGTAGTGGATTAATGTCCTGTGTGCTTTCCTTAGTTTTCCTGGAATAGTTTTGGGCACTATTAATCTAGCTCTGCTTGCTCTTTCTGATATTTTTAGCTCCATGATGTTTTCGGTAATTCCCTCTATCTGTTTCCATGCCTGTATTATCATGAAGCGTTCTCTTCTCCTTTCGAGACAATATAATTTTAAGAATTGTAGTCTTTCCCAGTAGTCAAGGTCCTTAACTTCTATTCTAGCTGGAAAGGACCACTGTACGCTCTCTATTTGTGCAATATCCTTTTGGTAGTGTGGGTACCATATCATATTGCAATATTCAAGTGAACTACGTACATACGTTTTATAAAGCATAATCACATGTTCGGCTTTTCTTGTTTTGAAGTGCCGGAACAACATTCCCATCTTTGCTTTGCATTTTGCCAATAGTATTGCTATTTGATCATTGCATAGCATATTCCTATTCAGCATCACACCAAGGTCTGTAACTGCTTCCTTATTTGTGACGGTCTCGTTATTAGGTCCCTATATGCATATAACATTCCATCTTTATCACCATAATTTATTGATTCAAATTTATCAGAGTTAAATACCATCCTACTTACCTCTGCCCAGTCATATATTTTGTTTAGGTCTCCTTGTAGCGAGTTCCTATCTTCATCACAAGTAATTTCTCTACTTATTCTTGTGTCATCGGCGAAACTTCTCACTACCGAGTCCTTAACATTACTGTCTATGTTTGCAATCATAATAACAAACAGCAATGCAGCTAACACCGTACCTTCTGGCACACCGGATATTACCTTAGCTTCACCCGATTTCTCATCGTTTGCAATCACTATCTGTTTTCTGTTTTGGAAAAATTCTTTTATCCATCTTCCTACTTAGTCCACAATATTATGTTTTCTAATTTTTTTTGCTAATATATTACTGTCTACCTTGTCAAAAGCTTTTGCAAAGTCTAGGTAAACCACATCTGTATCTTTTTCATTTATCATATTTTTATATGTTTTCATAGTGCGCTAACAGTTGGGTTTGTGTACTTTTTCCGGGTACAAAACCATGTTGACCTATATTAAACAACCTATATTTCATTAAATGTTTCATTATATTTTTCTTCATTACCCTTTCATACACTTTCATAATATTTGATGTTAGACTCACAGGCCTACAATTACTTGCCTCTAGTCTTGATCCACTTTCGAAAATAGGGATGATATATGCTAATTTATGTTCATCATAAATCTTGCCTGTGCCTACACTTTGTCTGAATAGTATTGTGAGCGATTCTGCAATAGAATGAACTACTTTTTTTAACAAAATGGCAGGTACGCCATCTGGTCCGGCTGCTGATCCATTTTTAATTTCTTTGATAGCCTGCGCAATATCAGCTTCACTAATGTCTATGTCCGATAAATATTCCCTATTTTCATCTCTTGTTCCTGTATCATTATCTTCATTATCAATTCTAGGTGTAAACTCTCTCTTATACCTTTCTGCTAATATGTTGCATATTTCCTTTTTTTTCATTCGTAAATCACCCTTCGCCTCTTAGAGGGCCTATTTGTACTCTTCTTTTATTCATCTTTTTCGCATATGAGTAGAATATTTTGGGGTTTTGTTTGATATTTTGTAGGTTCTTTTCTTCTAAGTCCTGTTTTTCAATTTCTCTTGATTGTATAATCTTTTGTTCTGAATTTTCTATCTTACTTTTTACTTCCATCACTTTCCATGCATTCTTTTCTCTTGCAAGACCTTTTTTCCACTTTCTGATTTTCTGGAACAAGATCCTTCTGTCTCTTGGTATGCATGACTGGTGTTTACTTTTCTTCTTCCGAATATATTTGTCCACTATTTTCTCTAATATTTTATATAATATATCCGTATTTACCTGTATATTATCACTTACGAATATGTTTTCCCAGTCTTTGTTTAATTCTTTATTTATTTCTGACCATTTTATATTCTTACTATAGAAATTGTATTTTCCATATCCTTCCCACTTTTTCGTCTCTTGCTTATCTCTGTTTTCACTTGCTTTGGAACAGACTGTTAATTCTATGACATTAAGGTCTGACAGACAGACAGAGAGAGAGAGAGAGAGAGAGAGAGAGAGAGAGAGAGAGAGAGAGAGAGAGAGAGAGAGAGAGATCTTCCTGCATTACTATCTTTTGAGAGAGAGAGAGAGAGAGAGAGAGAGAGAGAGAGAGAGAGAGAGAGAGAGAGAGTACTTTCCTGCATTACGTTTACCGAGACTAATAATTTTTCATGACCAGAGAGCCGAAGGAATAAATGTCTTTATGCGGGCCAAACCGCTGAGAGAGAGAGAGAGAGAGAGAGAGAGAGAGAGAGAGAGAACGACGGATTTATTCTTCTACCCTAACAGATCCGAAGTTGAACATAGGGATATAAGAACAGGAAATGACGCGTAAATTCTTATCGTGTCCCCAAGGAAATTAAATGAGTGATAAGGCACGTTTAAAACTATATAAATATCTATATACACTATCACTTGGTTTAAACCTAATATACATTAACATCCGGCAATGTCATAAAATTATAAAAAAAAATGTCGAGTCTCAAACTTTAAGTTTACAAAAACAATGTAACAATAAAGACAATCCAAAAATTTTGATGCAAGAAAAAAGACAATGAAAAACAATCCCCCACCACAAACAAAAACTCACACCAAGCAGGAAAGAACAGTAAAAAATATTAATCAACTAATTAGCAAAACAAAGTAAAAAAAAAAAGGAGAAGGATCGAACACAGATAACACTCATAAACAAGCCTCTAATTAGGGCAGGCAGATTAATAGCGGCTCCGAATCTATCTTGATTATGAAGTCTCCCGACACACGCCTCCCGTGCGCTCAGATGTTTGTTATAATGACGGAGGCAAAAGTTTCCTCCCACCGAATCAACTCACAATTGTCACTGTTGCCTCACCGGACTACTTGTTATGATTATGGCAAACGCCCCGTTGGGTCCTCATTAAATTGCACTTTGAATCATCTGCCTGCCTCGTTTGTGCTGTCTGTCTGTCTCTCTACTTCTTGAGATTTTCTCTCTCTCTCTTCATAAATTTTCGTCACATACACCGTGACATTATTATACTGACAAACATCAAACTACAAATGTCTTTTAATATCAAATTCACTCAACCTTGACGTACACACCGAAGGGGACTTTATATAACAAGCTGTCAATCAGGTGGACTCGAACCACCGATGGTTGGCGAACGAGGACTTTTCAGTGACGCTAGCCATTGAGCTACCAATCTCTCTCTCTCTCTCTCTCTCTCTCTCTCTCTCTCTCTCTCTCTCTCTCTCTCTCTCTCTCTATATATATATATATATATCTATATATATATATATATATATATATATATATATATATATATATATATATATATATATATATACATACCTATCTCTATCTATCTATCTATCTATCTATCTATATATATATACCTATCTATCTCTATCTATTTATCTATCTATCTATCTATATATATATATATATATATATATATATATATATATATATATATATATATACATATATATACTATATGTAATGTATGTATGTGTCTTCATTTCTAAAGTAAGTTTAAAACTATTCAGTATCTTTTTCTCTGATTAAACTTAAATACTAGAAAGACAGTTTCGCACAGCGCTGCTCTCTTATCCATGTAATGTTGCCTGATGCCTTGGTATAACACACTATTACTTTGCAACAGCGTATTTAGGTATCAAATTATTTAAGTGTTTTTGTTGTGAAATGAGCGAGGCAAAGAATAATCGGGCAGGGGATTGCCATTTCATTTTTGTAAACTATACTGGATGAGAGTTTATTTTCTAACTAAACTAAGCCTGTCATAATGGCCTATGAATAGATGACGTCCTGTTAACAAGGGTTCCCTTTCCTCGATGTAATGGCAAACGATGACAATATGCATTTTTAGGTTTTCGTTTACATGAAACTGCATCTGCCTGTGTCAACGAGCCTTCGCACTCACTGCATCATCCTATTCACTCCATCAACCAGGAGTGGCTATCAAGACCAGTCTCAGTTGAGGCATATATCGAAGTGAAAACTGACCGGGTTCACCACACAATTCAGCAATACTTAAGAACACGTACAAAAGAGTCGGCAAATATAAGAACATAAGCATACAAGGAATTGGAACTGGAATATAAAATTTAAGCCAAAGGCCAAACGCTGGGATCTATGAGGTCATTCAGAGCTGAAAGGGAAATTGAAGGTAAGAAGGTTTTAAAAGTGTAAAAAGAGGAAAACCTCGCAGTTGCACTAGGAAACAATTGTTAAGAGTGGGTGGAAAGTAAGATGGAAAAAACAGAAAATAAACGGAAGTACAGCAAAAGGAATGAAAGGGGTTGCAGCTAGGGACCGAAGGGACCCTGCAAGTTATGTCTACAGTGCACCTCGACGTGCGCTGACGGCACTACCCCTCTACGGGGTTGAAGTAGAAGAAGGTTAAATACTGTAAATGGAGATGGGGAGGCGGGACGACGCGGGTACTGACTGTAAACACAACCGAAAGGTTCACCAGCAGTATACTGTACGTGACAGTATGTCTATCCAAATCTATGGAAGGCATCACTAGCCTCTTTCCCACACAAATCCACGTCGACACCAAACGGGTACTCGCTCGAATAAGCTCTACTGTTATAAAAACAAACGAGCGCTATTGCGAACATCTTTGTTACATAGGGTAGTTTCTCGAGTATGAACTTCAAGATTTCCACTATAATACTTGTTTGGCTGTTCCTGCTGTGGATTAGATTCCCTACGAATAATGTTTAGCAACTATCACAAAAACAATCGTCTTCTCTAAAAAAAAAAAAAAAAATACCTCGAAATCTCTTTATCCTAAGCACCCTCAACACTGAATCACTTTCAGTTTCATCAAACTTTTTCTAAGCCCAACTAAACTAATACCGTTGTTTCCTTTGACTCAAATCTCCCACATTACTCCTTTTCTTGTTTAATCACACACTGTTCTTCCTTTATCAATCCCCCTGTCACATTTTTCACTTCTTCAATCTACAACCCTACAATAAACCTTTCCTGATATGCTTACTAATCTGATGCCCATTAATTCCCACACTTGCCTCTATGACTATTCCTCGTAAACAACAGAACAATTATTCTTCTCATCCAGACGTCCTACAGTCCTGGCCAGGCACTAAATTATATTATGATTGTTCTGCAGCATCTCACCTGTAATCCCATAAACTTTTGGTACCTTACATTTCTTCTTCCCCTTCACTGCCCCCAAGTTTCAAAAGTCACTTCCAGAAGCATTCCCGAATATCTATTAATCATCATTTCCTCTCTTTTCGCCTCACTTCTATCCTACACTTTCAACAAATCTTCGAAATAACACCTCCATTTCCTACCAACATCATTTCCCCATTGACATCTACTCGAAGATTCATTTGTTCATTAAGCTTCCTTTCTGCTTCACATCTTGAAAGATTAACTTTTTTCCTCCAAAAGTATCTGCTCAGATTAACTTTTCAAATTAACATACCTTCATTTCTTAACTACCTTATTCATCATAATGAATAAGGTAGTTATTCATTAAGTAGTAAGAAATTATAGGCTAATCGTCTATAATTTCTCACTACTTCGCAAACTCGGTCTTATCAGTGACCAGCTCTTGAATTTTGCATACTTATTATAAGTGTTCCTTCCACTCGAGTGATTACCTCCAGTAAGTTTTTCATCCATCCTCTCCCTACATGCTATTTTGACTTCTTATCAAAATCTCATGTCTCAATTACATTTATAGCCACATTTTGAAACTTTAACTTTCACTTCAACTGGATGATGATCATCTATACAAACATGGACTCCCTCTCCTCACCACTGCATGCATCAATTTACTCTTCCGTCTAGCATGCACTTACAAAGTCTAACTAACTTTTCCTCAACGTGTTCTCTTCATCCACTGTCTGGACGGCCGGCCGTGATATTCTCCTGTCACGCAACCGCACCTCACTCCTAGTTTCCTTTCCAGAACATTCCATTTTCTCAGCCAATACTTACTGTTTCTATTCCCTCTCCCTGACCTCCTATACTAAGAAACAATTCCAGTTGTCCCAATGATGTGTATGATTGTGGTACTGGTGATAAAAGAGAAACCGTTCATTTCAGAAATAAAGCAATTCCTAATGCTTCATCATGTCACTGATATATTCGATTGGCCTCGAGTCCACTACCTACCCTCTACAAGTATACAAGCGGTCGAGATGTAATAAATTCTTATCTATATAGATGGCTCAACGTTGAAGTGTGGGATCCCAGATCCTGGTCGTCCTAGCTGTTATTTCGGGAACGCGTGGGGCAAGATAAAATACTTCACTTAATCCTTATTCACATTCACAGCTCTCAAATTGCCGATTACGCGCAACCCAATATTAATATACATACATACATACATACATACATACATACATACATACATACATACATATATAGTATATATATATATATATATATATATATATATATATATATATATATATATATATATATATATATATGTGTGTGTGTGTGTGTGTGTGTGTGTGTGTGTGTGTGTGTTAGAGGGAATTTGTGTAATCGATGTTTATAAAAAAAATCTGTAAAAGTATACAGGATTCCATGAAAATTCTGTGGGCCTCATCAGCTGTATTTCCCTAACACAGGTTTTCAACCTAGGGATCGCGACCCCCAGAGGTGTCGCCAATTATTAATACACATGTCTGCCTAGCCAATACATGATGAGCAAATGTATCAACTAGATTACTTGCCTGTTAAAAAAGGCTGCTGAGAGTCTTAGGTCTGTAAATGCTTGGAAGTATTTACAACTTGTTTTATACTACTTACGACCACAATTACATTTGAAGACAAGAAGTCGAACGCAGAATTTGAGAGCGGCAGTTCAGAGAGATACGTCATGTCAAATGCTCATGCTGATAACAGTACACGCTGACGATAATCACTGTTCTGGAGAGAAAGCAATCCTTTCAAGACACCCGACTTCATTTCTATTCTGTATTCGTCACTTTCGCATGACGAATGATGAATTGAATTGAATATAGAATTTAAGCCTATGGGGTCATTCAGCGCTGAAACGGAAACTGACAGTACAAGGTTTGACAAGTGTAACAGGAGTAAAACCTCGCAGTTGCACTATGAATCAAATCTTAGGAGAGGGTGAAAAGTAAGATGGAAGAAAGAGAATATGAAAGGGGGTACAGTAAAAGAATAGAAAGGGGTTGCAGCTAGGGTCCGAAGGCATGCTGCTAAGAACCTTAAGTAATGCCTACAGTGCACCGCGTGAGATGCACTGACGGCACTACCCCCCTACGGGGATGCCAGGTGATGAGCGCTGCTTGGATTCCCTTTCCCCTGTTTGCAGAAGGTGCTGTCATCCTTTTTTGTACTTTTTAACTTTATTCACCAGTGCCTGGCTATTCTGTCAGTCTGAATACGTTGACACTAAAAGCCCAATTCCATCGCTGGAGTAATGATGTTCGTGTTTTGGCTGTTTAAGTCATCTACCGAAGAGAGGTGATTAGGTAATCTGAGATGGCTGTGTTGTTGACATTACCTGCTGAGAATGGGTTGCTCGTGTCAGGTGCAGCGGTGAAGTTTCGTCATTTGCTGAATAGGGGATGCTGCCATCGGCTGAGGTGGGGCTGTATAAGCGAAATAGCTTATCTTCCGCTTCCAGTTCTTCAATGATGGCAGTGCAGCGGTGAAGTCAATTTTGGTAGGGCACATAATGTTTCGAATGAAAAATGCATTATATCCATATTTTCTGTCTACGTCAAAAAGCTGGAAAAGCAAGTAACCAATCTTTCAATGAGTATCTTTACAAATTTAAAAGCAGTATTAATCAATCAGCGTTTCTGAACTGTTTCAGTCCATTCGTAGCGGAGAATGTATATAAAAACAAGAAAAGGGGGTATTTATACAAATTGAGTAATCAATTTTAAATAGACAACGAGCGAACGGGAACTGGGATTAACGGGAATGGTAACCTAGGTCCGACAGGAATGGAAACACGGTTTATCGACGCCATCCAATCAGCGGGAGCGAAGAAACGACTATTAAGGTGATTCTCGGAAGGCATACCACGGTCCAGTATATAGGTGCTCAAGTGTGGGAAATGTAAAATCCTCGTATTGGAGATTTATTGAAGGTTTTACTTCATTTATATATAATGCATCGAGGTTGTAGATGCGCCCGGGGTTCGTTTCAGTGTCAAGTGTTTCGGCTTTACCCAGCAGTGCCACTTAATGGCACCACCATCCCGAAGATGCGTCAGTCTTCTCGACAGACGTGTCCGTGTTAACCCAGTACATGATGCTTTGCAAGGCCCACATTCCTCACTTTGGCAACTATATTTTATATGCCTTTATAGTCCCCTCTCGGAGATGAACGTCTATATACGAGTGTGTGTGTGTGTGTGTGTATTGAGGACATTGCATGTTTCAAGAATACAAACAAGATCATCATCATAATGATGCTCGTTCGAATCTGTACCACTAAAATGCTAATTTCTCCTTAAAATGAAATTCAGTAGAGCTAAACTGTTTCTTGTAGAATCGAATCAGCTGATTAACCTTTACGTTTACCTTGAATAACCCAACACTTATAGAAAACGAGGGCACAGAACATAAAAAAACAAAAACAAATAAAACCTAAGTAGTCTTGAGAAATGATATCAAGCTGTTCCAGCAGCGCAACCGACCACTGAATAATATATGCATTTCTATCTTTGGCTGACAGCATCCTACCACAGGGGAAAACATTTCGAATCCATCTGTGACGTCAGGCGTCCTATTTAAACCCGAAAGAAAATAAATCAAATCAAGAGCGTAAACGCCGTCAAGTATCTCCAATTCCCAGGAGTCATGCATTGTCCGAGAGTAGAACGGCAGCTGTAGAGGACGCATTTGATTATTCAAGATGTGTCAATCGATGACTCGAAAAGTTTCAACCCACTGAGGTATGACTGCTTCCCCTACTCATTTCAGATCGTCTAAACTCTCAATCTGAATACCCTGGCTTTACCATTAGATCTCTCCTACTGCCTTGATGACAGTTTGAAAATGCTTTCTTTACCAATAATTCTCTCTTACTGCCTTGATGACACTTTGAATATGCTGGCTTTATCATTAAATCTGCCCTGCTGCCTTGATGGCAGTTTGAATACGCTGACTTTACCATTAAATCTCCTCTTCTGCCTTAATGACAGTTTCAATATGCTGGCTTTACCATTAGATCTCTCCTACTGCCTTGATGACACTTTGAACACGTGGCTTTACCATAAATCTCTCCTATTGCCTTGGTGACAGTTTCAATGCGCTGGCTTTACATTAAATCTCTCCTACTGCCTTAATGACAGCTTCAATATGCTGGCTTTACCATTAGCTCTCTCCTAATGCCTTGATGACACTTTGAACACGTGGCTTTATCATTAAATCTCTCCTACTGCCTTGGTGACAGTTTGCAAACATACGCTTTATCAGAAAATCTCTCCTGCTATCTAAACGACAGTCTGAATACGCTGGCTTTACCATTGTTGGTACTAGAATGTTATTGACATTCTTTGGGCTACCAAATTGATATGCGATATCGAACAACACTGACATTCTTTTTAAATGGTAAAATTTATAGCCGTACAGCTGGTAAATCTTACGAAAGTTTGCAGACACCTTCCTCAAGAACACTTGAGTAAAGGAATCAGTAATATAATAAAAATCCCCAGTTTTATATAAAAAATGAATTAATATACAAAAGATAAAAACAAAGACTTTCCAGTTCCTGAACGTGTTCCTCCTCAGTGTTTAGAATATTTTAGCGTAAACAGAGATGGAACGAATGTTCAGGGGTTCGAAAGTCTTTTTTTTATCTCTTGTATATTAATTCAATTTACATATAAAACTGGGGATTTTTATTACATTACTGATTCCTTTACTCAAGCGTTCTTGAGGAAGGTGTCTGCAAACCTCCGTAAGATTTACCAGCTATACGGTTATAAATTTTACCATTTAAAAAGAATATCTTTGCTCTTCGATATCGCATATCAGTTTAGTATAACTGTGGATTTTATTATAAAACAGGTTCTTAAGAAATTGTGAATTTCTTAGCAAAGACATCATATTTATCAGAAAGTAGAGCAAAGGGCACGAGATAGCAGAAATAGCGATACTCATTTCAACAACAACGGCTCTACAGCTGTAATAACTGTGCATGAATGTAAGCCAAATGATTACACAAACGGTGGGTCAAAATTACTGTGATTTTGTGCAAAAACAAACCACAAATGAATTTTTAAAAATCCACAAGCAATCCTCTCTGTTCAATGTCCTTCTTGATCAACATCAGCATCGTCGTTGGCTCTGGTGAAAGTCGAGTTCACGAGCCACTTTTCCTTTAATTAGGTTCCATGTTGTTACAGCCGAAGTTTAGCTTTCCCCTTCTTGGAACCTTCTTCGCCTGCAACCCCTGTTTTCCTCACCATAACGTTATTTTGACGTCTTCTGTGAAATAATCGCCGCTAACTCATCGGAAGATGTCGCTTCGCCTCCTGAAACTTACATTTATCGAATTTCCGCTTTTAGTGGAAGCAGAGAGAGAGAGAGAGAGAGAGAGAGAGAGAGAGAGAGAGAGAGAGAGGGGGAGAACAACGGATAACGCAGTGATATATACACACACACACACACATATATATATATATATATATATATATATATATATATATATATATATATATAGATAGATAGATAGATAGATAGATAGATAGATAGATGGATAGACAGATAGACAGATATAGATATACAGACATGTAATTATATTATATATATATATATATATATATATATATATATATATATATATATATATATATATTACACACACAAACAAATATATATATGTGTATGTGTGTGTGTTTATGTCTTTGTGTACATATATATATATATGTTCAGTATTCCATCCATGGATTTTCCTCTCTCTACCATATATATATATATATATATATATATATATATATATATATATATATATATATGTATGTATATATACACACACATATATATATATACATATATATATCTATATGGTAGTGATGAAAATACCACGGAATACAGCAGGAATATTATCATCTAAAGATGAAACGCGTTTCAAACAAATTCTCATCAACAATAACGCAGCAACCACTTTTACATATGAAACAATAAGGTGCTCAAGTTTCAATTAAAATTGGAATCTGCGGTTATCTCTCGCATTACCGAAGGGCAGCAAATAAACTAGTCCTGGTGAGCCATACCTACCTCATACGCAAAAATAGAAAGTTTCTCTTTATAAACGGACAAAATAACTTTAAAAGATTTGATACGGATATAAAAAGCCTTCCAGAAAAAGAAAAGGAATTTTCTTTTCCCAACAAACAAAGGTAACGTAAAATGTTTAATATTTTTTATTAATAGTAGTTTCAAATTTTTACATCTAACAATTAATATTCTTCACATAAAGTATCGACTTCTAAAGATATGGGACCCATTTCTTGACTATACAGTAAATATCTTTCAAGGAAAGAAAGTTTTCAAGATATGTTTGATTCATTTTGCAATGTGCGTAAATTTGATCTAACGGGGAAATTCTATTCTACAGCCTAAAGCAAAGAGCACTTCAAACAAGATAAGGGTAACAATAAAACAATATGTTATCCATAACCAAAGGTACTGAACAACGCTGATATTTTACTCAACTGAAACAATGTATACAATCAGCTATCAAACCTGATTACATTTAAAACCAATGCATATAGTGATACAGCTCTTCAAAAGTAATTTATGTTATGCTTAAACTCTCACTCTGCCTTCCCTTGAATCGAACCTTAGCCAGGAACTCTATAGGTCAGTCGCTTTCCAGTGGACCACCACAAGTTGTCACCACTACAGGGAAGCCCCAAGTGATCCTCAGCCCTAGAACCCTTAAGTCAATCGCTACCAGTCGACTAGCCCAACTGGTACCTCATTTAAGGGGGTACCATTTGGGAATCGCTACCAGTCGACTATCCCAAGTGGTACCCCATTTAAGGGGGCACCCCTTGGGAATCGATACCAATCGACTGTCCCAAGTGGTACCCCATTTAAGGGGGTACCCCTTGGGATAGTTGACTGGTAGCGATCGACTTTGGGGTTGTCCACTGGTAAGTGGCTGGACTAAAGTTCGATTCAAGGCAAGGCAGAGTGTGAGTTTAAGCATAAGGTAAACTGAACTGGCAGAATTTTGTTGCGATATGCTTTGGTTTTAAATGTAACCAAGTTTCGAAGCAGATTGTATACAATGTTTCAAATTTGTAAAATATATACCTTACCAGCTGGCCATCCCAAGTAGTACTCAGTAAGGGGGATGCCTGAATTGAACCCTAACCCAGCAACTCGAAAGTCAATCATTTATCCGTCCACGGTCCCAAGTGATATCCACTAAGGGGAGGATTGGTATCTCATTAAGGGGAAGCCTTAAAAGTCTATCCGAAGTGGTCACAAGTAACAATGAAGTCAATCGCTTACCAGTGGACCGTTCTGAGTATTCGGTAATTAGGCGAAGCCTGAACTAAACTTTAGCCTAACAACTTGAAGTTCATCACTCACAGGGGACCATCCTAATTGTCACCACTACTGGGAAACTTAAGAGTAACTCGAAAGCCAGTGGCTTATCCATGAATCACCCAGAGAGGTCACCTTGTCACCTTGTGGTGAACATTTCAGACTATTTTTCAGTGAGGAACTCTGGAGTTCACTTGTTACAGCTACGAAGAGCCATCCCTGAGGGGAGAGCAGTTCAAATTATTGTCCAACTGGCTCAACGCAATGAACATAATACCAAATTCACACACACAACTGCGAATTCTGTTCTAGAAGCATCATCAAAACAAGCAATTGGAATACTAATGTACTAGGATGATTCCTATATCCTTTCCTCATTTCAGAGGCGTTCTAGGAGTCTAGGCGAGGTTACATCTACAATCCTTTCGTCTCCCATATAACAAACCCTTTTTCATTCAAAATTAAATTTTCCGTTAGTCATTTGGTGGAGGACAGCCAAGGCCAGAAGTTCGAAAGTATAATAGAATAGAATACAGAATTTAGGCCAAAGGCTAAGCACTGGGACCTATGAGGTTACTAAGCGCTGAAACGGAAACTGACGGTAGGAAGGTGTAACAGGAGGGTAACCTCGCAGCTGCACTACGAATCAATTGTTAGGAGAGGGTGGAAAGTAAGATGGAAGAAAGAGAATATGAACGGAGGTACAGTAAAAGGAATGAAAGGGGATACACTACGGGACGAAGGAACGATGCAAAGAACCCTAAGTAATGCCTACAGTGCACCACACTACCCCCCTACGGACCTGCGGAGAGAGCTTCAAAAGTATTCTGGTAGTAATCCATCTGTCTTTTACCACAATTTATGGAGAAAAACGAAAACGTTTGCCAGTACATTTACTCAACTTTACATGCGCTCCAGAAGTGCAAATTCCATTTAGAATTTCATAAGATAATTATTTTCAAATATCTAAGCTCTCGTATTTCACGACGCTTTCTGCTTCCGTTAGTTCCCTTCAGTGGTATTCATTATTCAAATTTCATTTGCATATTTTCCGGGGCTCAGTTACAAAATGCATATTCGAGGACAAACTGGGAGAATGAAAATGCGGGACGGCTCCACTCTAATAGCACGTTTCTCTCCATGTTTATGGAGATCACTACACTAATAATAATAATAATAATAATAATAGAAAGCAGAAGAAAAGGAGCAAAGACAAAATATATGGCAAGAGCAATAACGACGTCTACTGAACATTTACGAATTGCCGTAACCATTTTGATCACACCACGCAAGATTGTGATAATTCTCAGCAAATAACTCCCTTACCGTGTTACAGTTATCAGCATCACGTAAATGCATTATTTTCAATACTATAATTATCCTCTCCTTCAGGAATTGGGAAAAAGAAAAGACTGAGTGAAAATCAGCCCGAATCTTAGGGGCACTGTATTTTCGTCCGTCTGAATAATAACCCAACAATAAAAACAAAGTGGTTCCATAAATCTACGTTTCACGTGTGTAACACACATAGTCGACGGGTGATGAACTCCACATTTAATTAACCACTCAAAAATCTTTAACAATAAAATGCAGACCAACATAATACAGCTGATATAATTATATGTGCGAAGCAACTGCAAATTAACTAGATTATTTTTTACATCAAATTTGACAGGACATGTGCTTTACTGATAACAAATAGAACATCTGACCAAGGTCCTCTCGATTTTGTTTGGTAGGATAATGACTATAAATTCAAAATAACCCACTCAGTGTCTTTTTCTGGACCAGAGGAAATGCACTCATCTTTTCAAGGTGAAAGCCGGCAGAGGAAGAACATGAGCAATGACAATCGAACTCCACAAGACTCGAATTGGAATGTAAAATTTAGGCCAAAGGCCAAGCGCTAGGGCCTATGAAGTCATTCAGCGCTGAAAATAATGTTGAAACAGTTATCAGGAGAGGGTGAAAAGTAAGATAGAGGAAAGCGAATATGAATAGGTATAGTAAAATGAATGAAAAAGGTTGCACCTAGAGGCCGAATGGAAACTGCAAAGAACCTTAAGTAAAGCCTACAGTACACCGCGTGAGGTATACTTAACGGCACTACCTCCTACGAAGATAAAATCACTAGCTAGCTGATATACAGAGGTAGACCAGTTCCCTGCCCCTCTATTACTACTGATAGTACCCAAATAAGATGAGATGAACTGAAAGAGAATGTTGGCGATTTACAAAACATTTACTGAGCGTCAATATGAAAACAGTCTCACACGGGAAGGCTGTGGCACATATTTTAAACTTAACACACCGCGTTATCTTTTCGCAGCAATGTGCGTTCATGTCCAATCCTAGATAAATGCAGTGACAGCTCAGACCTACAATCGAGTTGGTCAGTACAAGGCAAGGTGACCGGCACTGACACTGGTTAAATAAGACATCACAAGATAAGGAACGTTTACAAGGTCGTGCTCCTATCAAGTGGGATTTGCACAAGGGAACTTGTTATGATTTAATGAGACTTAGGCTGTCAAGCCAAGCGTTGAGGCACTTTCAGCCATTCAGCGCGTAAAACAATGAAAAGGGAGTCAGAGTGGTTGGACAGCTAGGTAAAGAGATCCAAAAAATAAAGATGAAGCACAAGGATGTAAAGGTGGAACTGAGAGAAAACCCAC
>NC_089744.1:34524098-34544098 GCF_040412425.1 Macrobrachium rosenbergii
CTTCAGAGGCCCTTCTACACTTACCATGGTCGTGACCGAAGGCGAGAAGTCCCGTTGCCGTTAGCCTGAGAGCCAGATCTTCGTACCACTGAAGGTGTTCCCCAAAGCCGTGGCAGATGAAGACGAGGCCCCTGCAATAAGGAGAAACATTTTCATGATTCTGGCAATAATCTTTCACTCGAATTGTATTCTTTATAAATATCACCTTACAATTACAAAGCAGTCGAGAAAGAAGTGAAAAATAGTGTGTGTTTACCGTAGACTATTTATTGGAAATGTCAATAGTTTACGAAATTAGGCCAAAGGCGGATGCGCCGGGACCTGTGAAATCATTCATCGCTGAAAGAGAATTTTAAAGTGAAAATGATGAAGGAAGAAAGTTAATATGAACGGAGGTACAGTAAATGTAATGAAGGGGGTTGCAAGTAAAAGTAATTGAAGGGGTTGCGGCGAAGGGCCGAAGTGACGCTGCAAAGAACCTTAGGTAATGCCTACAGTGCACCGCGTGAGGTGCACTGACTGTACACCCCACTACGGGGTAAATGACTTGAATCTTCAGGGATGAACATTCATGTACTCACAAATTTTGTTTATTTTGATTTCTACCTGTCTACTGTATACGTTTCCACGACAGTTTCGCATTTGAAATAGCTTTACAAAGAACCGTCTCATACACAAGACTACCTTCAATCAGGTCCGCCAGAGTTATTTTTGTGTTCATAATTGCATATTTGCATACTTAAATAAGAAACATGACAAAATCGCAAATGTTTTTTTCAAAACGCTTCCGCAAAAGTGAATGTCGATAACAGGGCAATTATAAACACAGAGAGACCAAAATGAAGCCGTTGAAAACAGCAAGAGAATGAACATATCGAGGACGACTATTTTGAGAAAATCGCTTTTAAAGTGGCATGGCGGTCTCTCTTCAGCATGAGAGAGTCAGCATCCAGAACACTGCTAGGAAAAACTTGGAGAGATTGAAATAAAGGGGCTGAAAGATCAGCTGTATACCAGGTAGCGTGACATCGCAACACCTACAAAACGCAAGGTGTGGAGGTCGACGCTCTACGGTACGACCAGCTCACACTTTTCTCTAAATGCACAAGCAAAGTCACCTATATAACTTAGCTCATGGAAAAGTCCTTACACACAGGTTTACAAGATAAACTACAAACGTGGAATAGGAATCGGAATAAAGAATTTAGGCCAAAGGTCAAGCGCAGGGACCTGTGAGATCATTCGGCGCTAAACCAAAAATTGACAGTAAAAAGTTTTGAAAGGTGTACCGTGAGGAAAACCTCGCAGTTGCAATATGAAACAATGGTTAGGGAAGGGTGGAAAGTAAGGTGGAAGAAAGATAATATGAGCAGAGGTGCAATAAAAGGAATGAAAGGGGTTACAGCTAGAGGCCGAAGGGACGCTCCAAAGAACCTTAAGTAATGTCTATAGTGCACCGCGTGAGGCGCACTATGGCACTAACCCCCTACAGAGAACTAAAGACATGGGAAATCCTTCGCGCAGGTTTAATATAGACTGAAAGACGTTTATCAATACCAGGTGATAAACGGGAAAGAGCCTATGTGACCAAGAAGCGAGTGTGTGCAGGCAGAAAAGAAACGGGCAGTGCAAGTTTATATAATGGAGTTCGACTCAGCTGTACTGTACAGTATTCTGAGAGGGCAAATGAGGTGGCAGAAAGTGTAGAAGTTCTCTAAACAAGATGATCATCCTGCATTTAACAGTTGGAGGATGTGTGTGTCAGCCACACCAATTACGAAAAATTTACTGTTTTAGAAACAAACGCAGACAAATATATAATAAACACATACATACATACATACACACATATGTATATATATGTGTGTGTGTGTGTGTGTCTGTATATTTGTAAGTATAACATAGCAACGCTATCCGTAATGTCTGGATACGAATCCTGCCATCTTGACCCATCCATCTTCATAAAAAATTTAAAATAAAATAAAAATGTTTTAATAAGAAAAACATACAAGCCCAACTTAGAAAAAAAATACCATGCCCACCATAGGACTTGAAAATAGCCCCATGTCTTTCACTTTTGCATCTCCATGCCTTAAATAACATCCAAGTCCCTATCACACAAACCAACACACGGCAACAGCGACCCCTTTCACAAAACGAAAACGTAAGAATCTTTGTACCTTACAAAGACGAGCCCGCGATTCGATCCACCTTGCAGAGATGGAACTGATGTCATTCTTGCCTGACAGTGAATACCGGGTCCAAAAGGCGAAGGCAGACTTGAATTTAGAAGACTGTTACCACACATAAGCAAAATAAAAAAAAAAAATAAAAATACATAAAACATAAATAAATATAAAGAAACAAATATATATATATATATATATATATATATATATATATATATATATATATATATATATATATATATATATATATATATATATATATATATATATATATATATATATATATATATATATATATATATATATATACATAAAATGGATATATATGCGTGTGTGTGTGTGTGTGCGTGTAAACTCAGAATACGGGTCGTAGACTGTCAAAATAATAATTAACAAATAAATAGAAAAAAGCACCATTCACCCACCAGCGAAACACTAATCTGGTGGCGCAAAGCACTGAGCAGAGCTGGAAATAAGAACAAAGGTAAGGGGAAGGCAAAAAATTATACATCAAGATAAAACTGCTCAGTTGATGAGGACTGTGTATTTAATTCAGGAACAAGCAGTCTAATTCTGAGCTGTTTCCAGTGCAAGTAAATCAGTCTGAATATTACTTTGGTCAATAATAGTGAAGTTATCATTTTTCATATCAGTTTTACATGCTATAGCATGATTGCGTACATTGGATGGTTCAGGATTGGACATCCTAGTCCCTGTACGGTAGTTGACCGCCAACCACCGCCCCGCCCCCGACCCCCATGCGAGTCGGTTCGTAGTTTGAACTGACGTCTACCAGGATTAATAGAGTACTCTATTAATCCTGGCGTCTACTAGCTCCGACAAAATCCAGGCCGTATATTTATTAACAGCCAGTGGGGTTTTTAGGCCAACAGCCAGTGGGGTTTTTAGGACAGAGCATGACACCAAGAGCACCCAAGTGCCTGCTCTGGACCTTGGTGAACTCCCTTCTGAAGTGACTGTCTTTAATGAAAGCCAGACTTGTGGAGAATTTATACAGTAAGGACCGTAGCGAGCTTTGAAAACTATTTATTAATTCCTTCATTTAGGACTTCGCGAACGACCTTTTTGGAAAAGCAATTTTTGTTAAAGCAATCTAAGAGAAAGAGAGTCTCCCCATGGAACAGATTCCAGTTCGAGGTGAGCGAAAGCGCCCTATGAACCAGTTGTGAAACAAGAGCTAAAACAATTTGAACCCAGTCAGTAAAGGTCTTTTTTTCTAAAAACAGAAGTGCTAAATCATCACTTTCTCTTTTAACCAAAACATGTGAAAAAGGTAGTTGATCATCCTGATCGCTCTCAAAAGTAAACTTAATATTATGATGACATGAATTAATTTACTACAAAAATAACTCAGGAGTGAACACCGTGCTTGAAGAGAGCGAAGGCGTCATAAACGTATCGCACATAAAGGACCGCCCTAAAAGAAAAAGGACACTGGCCAAGCACGCGCTCCTCCAGGAAGCAAATGGATAGATACACACATACACACACATATATATACGCATAAATATAAATATATATGTATATATACATATAAATATATATATATATATATATACATACAAATATATAAATATACATATAAATATATACATATATATATATAAATATGAATATATATATAAATATATATATACATATATATATATATATATATATATATATACACATACATATATATATATATTCTACTGGTCAATTTTTACCATATATACGTAATTTTGAAATAAAGCTAAATGAAAAGGCAAAAGAGTACTTCTATGGTAAGGGGCGCTGTGGGTCATGCTGGCTGACAGAAAAGGAAATTGAAGAATAAAAATACGCAAAGAACAGAGGCGACAGAACCTTGGAATTTTTGTATTATATTTGAAACGGGAAGTTCTGTCCGAAAAGTGCACCAATAATATGAGATAAAAGTGAGAGAGAGAGAGAGAGAGAGAGAGAGAGAGAGAGAGAGAGAGAGAGAGAGAGAGAGAGAGAGAGAGAGAGACTTATACTGAAGGTGATTAGGATGCCATTTAACTATGACAAGAATACAATGTTGTAGTAAGGGATGGACGTGACCTTGGAAAGAATTAGATATGGAGAGAGAGAGAGAGAGAGAGAGAGAGAGAGAGAGAGAGAGAGAGAGAGAGAGAGAGAGAGAGAGAGAATTTTCATATTTTTAATATATTTCAATAACCCGAACTTCCAGTAGACAAACTCAATAATTGCTCGCTACTTTATCAAAAGCTCCTTTCCATGAAATGTAGTGTCATGCCTATTCTTTCCTTCGTTAATTAAATGTCAAATAAAGAAATCTTGTAACGAACTAGAAACGGGGTTCATATCTCTAAATCGAGGCATGATCTATCCAATTCCAACACGTCTGACTTTGAGGCTTGTCGTACATCACACTGTTTCTCCAGGTTTCCTAACTGTCAGCATTTTTCTAACCTATCTCTCCAGGGAAATTTCTCCTTCAAAACAAGCCATGAACAGTCTTATTTTAGTGAGGTGATGTCACGTATCATGTAACTTCAGATTGCCTTTACTTCTTTTAATTGCTGTCATAAACTATATCGTGACCTATGCTTTACATAGGTCTTGTCACGACCTTCTATTTCATTTGGACTCGCTTCGCTGCCGAGAAAAGTTCCCCTAAAAAAGAAAAAATCCGTAACTCTTCTGGCGAATCAGCCAACATTATCATTTTGCCTGAACATTATCAATTATCTGAGGGCATGAAGCGAACATTTTTTTCTAGTTTTTCTGCCGACAGAACTATTCACTAGAAATTGAATGATGCTGGATCCCATCACCTCTACAAGCTCACTGGAAGCGTCATACATTATAAATCAGGCACTACTCCAATATTCATATCAAATATTCTAGGACCTAAAGTAGCTGAGAAACATACACATGCACACAAGCACAATAGCCCGAGAGAGAGAGAGAGAGAGAGAGAGAGAGAGAGAGAGAGAGAGAGAGAGAGAGAGAGAGAGAGAGAGAGAGAGAGATAATGTACCAACTTTTCAACAGAAAAAGACGAAACAGATTTACAGATGAGTTCTCTATTCTGGATGTCAGTTTACATTGTATGTATTCCTACTGAAGAAGAAGAAGAAGAAGAAGAAGAAGAAGGAGAGAGAGAGAGAGAGAGAGAGAGAGTGTTCTTCAGTTTCTTTCATTTAAATACAGTCAAACAGTTTCTTAAGTGGGGGCTACTGCTCGAGAGTAAATTTATGAAATATTCAATTATACTCCAGCCATGATGACTCATTGAGAGAGAGAGAGAGAGAGAGAGAGAGAGAGAGAGAGAGAGAGAGAGAGAGAGACCTTTGATATATTGATCAAATCCCGAACAAAAAGTCTCAATTATTTACAGACGAATTTTGCTTAATTGACGTGAATCATCCGAACGCATTTAAAAACCTCGACTGGGGCGTTGTGGTGATTTGGCGTCGCTCGAAAAAACGTAACGAAAAATCAACAACAATAAAAATGACGAGTAAAAAGTTAAATAATAAACAAAGATAAAAGAGGTCATCAAACTATGGAACTCTTCCCTACGATTATTCCTTTACGGGAACTTAACTGCAATAAACACTACAAACCTCTACCGCTGAATAAAAGCCTTTGATCTTGAAAATAACAACTAATTGACGCGTCCCGTCAGTCCTCCGAGAGAGACGGAACAGGAGGAAAAAAAACATACACGAATCAATGCGGAATTACTACTGACACAATTAATACAACCGAAAAATAAACAAACATCCGAACGCGCCGGCAGCGCACACAACCCTCTGGCGTGCTAAAACAAACTTTAAGCTGGCAAACCAAATAAACCAGGAAGCGATCACTTCCATAAATATGCAGCTTTCGCTTCGCCTCCCCTCCTTCCCCCTTCCCCAAGGCACCCGCAACCCCCTCCCCTAAAATAAACCATCGTAAAACTTGATTGTTTCCATAATTTCGGAGATACAGTAATGGAAATGTAGATTGGAGGGGGAAGGGGGGAGGAGGGTTATGGAGGAATATAGTCATCCCCTCTCTCCCATGGCCAAGGGGTATGAGGAGAGGGGGGGGACGAGAATGAAAGGTACAAGGGGGAACGGATGGTGGGGGGCTGTTTTATCTCCCCAATTACACATTTTAAAGGAGAGTGTCGGTTTGGGAGAAAGAGTTTGCGGCCACAGGACAGCATGGGAGAGAGAGATAGGGAGAGACAGGGAGATAGGATGTAGGTCACGCATACTTGCATAGTATGCACAAATACAATGTAAATGCAGTTCTCTCTATTACATGCATACGGCATTAATATGCTGTCACAATTATACAGTATATACACTTATACTTTTTAAATGTCTCTCTGTCTCTCGGCGTCAATGACGCTAGATAGCTTACAATCAGTTTCTTTCTATCTCTCTCTCTCTCTCTCTCTCTCTCTCTCTCTCTCTCTAATGACGATTAAATTTAAGCACTTCAATTACGAATATCATCATGAACATTTAAGGGCTAATATGCTTGACACGAGAAAAACTAGACGTTCCAGAAGATTATTTGTAAACTGTATATTATTTATATATATATATATATATATATATATATATATATATATATATATATATATATATATATATATATATATATATATATATATATATATATATATATATATTTTATATATATATATATGTTTTTATACTGTGCAAATTTTTCCCCTACTTGAGGGTGGGCGCCTAAAAGGATAGTCATCCGGTTCTATATATATATATATATATATATATATATATATATATATATATATATATATATATATATAAATAAATATAGTAAATATATTATGTATATATAAATAAATCAGTATATATAATATATATATATATATATATATATATGTGTGTGTGTGTGTATGTATATATATATATAATATATAAATATACCCGTCAGAAGTAATCAAAACACAATTACGTGTGGAACGGAAATCACTATTTGACTCATGTCGGGATCGAACCCAGGTCTTAGGTCTCAGTTGAAAGGGGGAAGGGCGCCACCAACTGCACTAGCCTTTCAACTGAAAGACCTGAGTTCGATCCCGATGTGAGTCGAATTCATATATATAAAATATATAAATAATATATATGTATGCACATATGCATATATATATATATATATATATATATATATATATATATATATATATATATATATAATAAAAGATGGTGAAGATATGCAGGCAGGGGACGGCCACGTTCCACCCAAAAGTCCCGCCATGAATAGAGACCAATTAAATTTTCGACGGGACGTTACGCCACTAAAATATTCTTGCGGATGCATTCACAGGAGGAATAGACCGACAGAAAAATTGGGGAAAAAAAAGTCTAGCTTATTTAATGATATGAATACATTAATTTAATCACTGAATAACATTAATAACAAAGTACTCCTAAGTGAAATTATAGTGAACCAAATTCATTGTTTGACAAAACCAATAAATAAATAACAAATGATCTATCATTATATGCATCTTCATTACTTAACGTTTAAAACAACGCATGAATAGAATAGAACATACTACAGAATTTAGGCCAAAGGCTAAATGCTGGGACCTATGAGGTTTTTCAGCGTTGAAACGGAAATTGTCAGTAAGAAGGTTTGAAAGGTGGAACAGGAGGAAAACCTCGCAGCTCCACTCTGAATCAATTGCTAAGAGAGGGTGGAGAGAGTAAGATGGAGGAAAGAGAATATGAACGTAATTACAGTAAAAGGAATGAAAGGTGTTGCAGATATGGGACGTGTAATTTAATATATTCACTGACTGCATAAATATAAAATACTCTGAGTTAAATTATAGTGTACCAAATACAATGTTTAACAAAAAGAAATATCTATCACTGCATTCAAAAGAACATATGAAAGACGACTGGATATCTCTGGAGCAAAGCTCTGCTCCCCTTACCAGCAAAGAGTCCCGAGTTCGATTCCTGAGGGACCCCAAGTTCCTTAGGCAAAGCTTGTTTAAATCCTTTGTTGCCTTTATTACCCCAAGCATTGAAATATGAACTAGGAGTTAGACGAATGTGATAGATTTATAGCAAGTGGAAGATGAGCATCCTGTGGCACCCACAGTGATGCATAGGGCCTCGATGAACTCACGCCACCACATTCTGTCCTGGGCTAACTCCTCAAGATCTCCCCAACACTCATCTCCTGCTTTCCGCTTCATTGTCCTCAGCCCTGACTCCTTTGGCCTACCTCTACCTCTTCTTGGCAACCCAACCTGGTGTATCTTGTACTATTCTCTGTCTTCTATACACATGGCCTAGCCACTTCCAGTACTGAGAACCTAACATACCCATCGACCGGTTGTACCCCCGTTACTTCTCTAATTCCGCTATTTGATATCCTATCCCTCCAATTAATTCCCATTCTTTTGAGTGACTTATTTTCAAATGCTAAGAGTTTATTATCCGAAGTCACTGTACTGCACCATGACTCATGCCCATAAATCAAAACACTCCTAAACATTACTTTATAAATTTTGATTTTTTTATGCACAGAAAAACTGCTATTGTTCCAAATATTTTTAAACATTCCCATTACCTGATAGTCTTTTTTAATCTTTCCATAAATTCTGAGCTTAAAGAACCATCCTTATCTAAGTAAGTATCTATACATTTAAACTTATCAACTTGCTTTACAACCATGCCTTCTATTGGATAATCCTGTGCATTTTCAATGTTCATATTCATGATCTCAGTTTTTCCACTATTTATAACCAAACCAACCTTTCAACTTTCACCCACTAGACAATCCAACACTCTCTGTATCTTTTCTGGTCCCTCACAGATCAAAACTATATCATCGGCATGATCTAAGTCAAGAAGTTTCCCATTTTCTCCCCAGAGTATACCTGCCATCCGTTTCTATTTTAACCCTTCCAATAACGTAATCCACGACCAATACAAACAACAGAGGAGACAGAAAGCCACCCTGAATCACATCAGACTTAACTTCAAACGGATCTCTCAAGCAACCATCAACTATCATCTTACAAGATGTGCCCTCATGCATGTTCATAATAATCCTCACAAACTTTTCCGGTATTCCATAATGCCTCACGATTTTCCCATAGTCCATCTTGAAATACTATCAAAGCCCTTTTCAAAATCAACAAAACAAAGACTTAACGGAGTTTTCATTTCACTAGCTTGCTGAATTAAATGCCTAACTATGAAGAGCTGATCACTGTAACCCCGCCCCTTTCTAAAACCGGCCTGTTCATCCCTCAGGGTATCATCAACCATTGGCTCCAACCTATTCAACAACATTCCACAGGCTACAGGTGACAAAGTAATTCATCTCCAATTACCAAATATACTCAATCTCCTTTCTTTGGAACTTTAATGATCACACCATTCTTCCAACCTGATGGCATTATCCCTGCCACCCAGATCCCATTGAATAATATCCTCAAGACAAATACTAATCTATCCTCCTCCACTTTAAACATTTCCAAGAATAAACCATCCTCTCCTGGCGCCTTATAATTCTTTAACTGTTTTATTGCCTTAACTACTACTTCTAGCCTGATCCCACCTTCAACTATATGAAAATCTTCCCAAGCAGGCGGTATATCCTCCTCTAGGGGGACTGGTCTATTAAGAACTGTCCCAAAGTGTACTTACTACTTTCCATATATTTCTGATTTCAACATTTTTGATCAATAAATTACCTTGCATATCCCTGACTGGTATATCCTTACGCTTACCAGCACTGCCACTCAGCTCTCCAATTGCTTTATACGCTATATATATATATATATATATATATATATATATATATATATATATATATATATATATATATATATATATATATATATATAATATATATATATATATATTATATATATGTGTTTTATATATATATATATATATATATATATATATATATATATATAGAGAGATAGATAGAGAGAGAGAGAGAGAGAGAGAGAGAGAGAGAGAGAGAGAGAGAGAGAGAGAATCCTAAATGTTTTCGAATAAGTTACGTGACTTCTCACTAGGGATTATTTACCACCACGAAACTGCAATCACTCAGCTGACCCTAATCTCTAAAATCAATTCCTTAACACACAAAGAAGCTCAACTGTTTATGATACTAAACGCGCAGTAACCAAGCTGCAATGAATATAAACGTATATAAGGAAGTATAACATTAATTTCGAGACATTCTGTCTTCTCCCTAGACTAATAAGAGACGAATGTCTTGAAACTTGATTTAGTCAAGACACAATCAACATCAGCTTCAGTGCAACATATTACAAAAATTATTAAATTCGTTCACACAAACCTCTCTCTTACGTAATATTGAGGTTATATTCTGATGAAAAGAATATCCCAGAAATAAGGCGGATGAAATGAGCCATTCGTCTCGTACTGTACATGGCGTTGCCAAGACGGTTATATGTTTTGGTAACTGGTTTCGTTTGCTTTTCTGTGACTTTAATGGCTGGATTTTTACGATTTTTCCTGAAGCTTCACCATGTTCCGTGGAACAAACAATTACCTTTTAGTGCAGACACCGTTTGGCTCTCGAAAAAATATATTTTCATAGCTTTGCTTATTGTTATTGACTATGAATAGAAAACGGAAGCTTTCAACAATTTGTTAAAGAAAATAAAAATTACAAACATTATTGGAGTAACTATGGTAATCGCTTTGGCAGATAATAGCACTTCTGATTAGTTTCCTAGTGGCTGTAATTGCGGTTTTTACTTCTATACCTAATTATTGCCTTTTGGCTGAGTCTAATGGGCAACCTGTTGAAGTGCACTTAGTAGACGCTATATCCAACTTTCACTTATCACTCTTCAATAAATGAACTAGCAAAACGTGGTTATTTTGGAGGTGCCGAGATCATTATTCCAGCATTAATTTACATTACCATTCAAAATATATTTTGAATGCTTAAGCTAGTGAAAATTTACTCCATGTGATGTGCACTACTTCTCAAAAAGTAACATGTTTTTGTAGTTTTTAAACTATTCGTTGCTCACATGAACGTGATGAAACTAATAAGAAATTTGTTAATAGACATTAAAAAATTTAATATGTTACCAAAAAGAAATGAGATGAAACCGTTCTTTACAGACACACTAAACTAGTTCAACACGCGTAGGATTTGTGGCTAGGGTAAACGCCAGCTGTTGACTTAATGTACATCCCACGCTGACACATGGTAGTCCACACTTGTCGAATTCTCTAAAGAAGCACGGATGAGACTGCTAAGTCAAGCCCTTTCTAATGTTTCATTTCCCTGGGGAAACTAAAGTAACTTGAGAACAGAAATGAGGTTAGCAATGCTGATGACTGATGGAGAAAGTTATTTTTAGCACCACCATAACCTTGACAGTTGCTATCCAGACTACTACTAATGACGATAGGACTCTGCTGGCGAAAATGGTCGAACGGAATGGAATACAAAATTTAGACCAAAGGCCAAGCGCTGGGATCTATGAGGTCATTCAGCGCTGAAACAGAAATTGAGAGTAAAAGTTTTACAGGTGTAACAGCGGAAAAACCTCGCACTTGTACTATGAAACAAATTATTGTTAGGAGAGGGAGGAAAGTAAGATGGAAGAAAGAGAATATGAACGGAGGTACAGTGAAAAGAATGAAAGGGGTTGCAGCTAGGGGCCTGAAGGGACGCTGCGAAGAACAAATGTGGTGATAATGACAGCTTTCGTTGTTTAGAAAGTTTGCAGTTTTCATGAACAATCCTGTTAATGAAATAAAAATAACTTTCAGCTGAAATCCGCTGATATGTTCAGTTTTTGGAACAAATGAAATAAAAATAACTTTCAGCTGAAACCCACTGATATGTTTAGTTTTTGGAAAAATGTGTAGTTTAGGTAACCCTTCTATGATGTCTAATTCCAGGTAATGCCTACAAGTATGTCTTGTATTAGGCAGTTCTTAAGGACTGTCTACCTCCTGCTAAAATTTTCTCACTCCTGAATTCATTTCAACATTAAAGGCTGTACAAGTTTGTAAACCAGAAGCTTGTTTAATATGTCAGTGTATGTATACGACCTGGGATAGGCTGAATTAGGTCGTTTTGTGTAGGTGCCTTAGTTTCTGGTTAGTATTTAAGAGAGTTGACTGATAAAAGTAAGCAGATGAAAATATAGTGATAAAGAATCTGGCGATAAAGAGTTACAGATTAAGGATTCCACTAATGAACGGAATTAGATCAACGATTCCGTCGATACACATTCTCAACAAGAATACTTCACAAGGGTAGGGTCATTTGGGACAGCTGCTTTCCTTTTCAGTCAATATGAACGGTACTTTAAAATTGAGAATTTTTATAGTTTCTGTCATGAAAATCTTTACTGTCACAGCAATGTCTAAGTGGGCATCCGAACCAAAGAGACTAATGGCCAGCTTAAATTATCCTAAAAGAATTCTGAAGAAGCTGTAACAGAATCCAGAATTTAAGCCAATGGCCAAGTGCTGGGACCCCCGAGGTCATTCAGCGCTGAAAGGGAAACTGATAGTGAAAAGGTTTTATAGGTGTAACTGGAGGAAAATCTCGCAGTTCACTATGAAAAAATTGTTAGAGAGGGTGGAAAGTCAGATGGAATAAAGAGAATATGAGCGGATGTACAGAAAAAGGAATGAAAGAAGTTGCAGCTAGGGGCCGAAGGGACGCTGCAGAGACCCTCAAGCAATGCCTACAGTGCACCACGTGAGGTACACTGACGTCATTACCCCCCTTTGAGGTATAATCCCTTGAATATATTAATATAGGGCTTTGCCAAAGGCCTTTCCGCAGCAAATCCTTCATAAATATCCCATTATAAGTTTCTCTATCAATGAAATGGGATCATATCTAAAATTGCCTTACCAATGGAATCCTTTATCAGCAACTCTTCAACGCCAGACCTTTGTCACACACTTATCAATAGGGTCACCTGGGGACAACACTCTCATCAACAAGCTTTTATCGGTGGGATCTGTCAACAACAAAATGAGGTTCTGCCAATGACGAGACCAGCTGGAACGCTTCTGGAGTGAGATAATAAATAAATACAATTATATAAGTTTGCAGGTGTGATAAAAGAAATAGAAATATACGAATCAAACTTGTGAACATCATCTAAAAGTTTACTGTACATTATTACCAAACCCCCGCACAGGTAATTCATCGCATAGGCAATTACCAAACCCCCGCACAGGTAATTCACCGCATAGGCAATTACCAAACCCCCGCACAGGTAATTCATCGCATAGTTGCCTATAACATAAGTTGTTATTGCATAACAACGCAACAGTAATAAAAAAAACTTGATACTGTAGAACTAACGAGATTTCCGAGAACATGTTATGAAACAATCCCCTAGCAATTTCCAGGTAACTATTACTCAATATTATTACTTTCTTTCTTATTATTATTCTCATCGACAGCATATTTTTTTTTCGACTTCTCTTGCACAGTCTTTGGGTATCTGTACTATTCAAAATATTGCTACTGGTAATGTCACGTGGGTAGCCGTTCATTTTTTCCCAATAATAATAATAATAATAATAATAATAATAATAATAATAATAATAATAATGTATCATTTATAGTCCCTAATGTATTTGCACTGTGTATTTGGCATGGCCAAAAGTTCGTAAAATAATAATAATAATAATAATAAGAATAATAATAATAATAATAATAATGCATGCATTTTTCATAGTCCCTATTGTATTTGCACTGTGTATTTGGTATGGCCAAGAGATGATGAAAAAAAATAATAATAATGTATTTTTATAGTCCCTAATGTATTTGTACTGTGTGTTTGGTATGGCCACGAGTTGAGATAATAATAATAATAATAATAATAATAATAATAATAATAATAATAATAATGTATTTTTATAGTCCCTAATGCATTTGCACCGTGCATTTATTATGGCCACGAGTTGAGATAATAATAATAATAATAATAATAATAATAATAATAATAATAATAATAATAATAATAATAATAATAATAAGATATAAGCTGAACAGGAAAGCTCCATCATGAGAGTTAATTTTGTCTTGTTCTTCTCAATTTTTCTTATAAACCTTTCCTCTTCTGCAATAATAATAATAATAATAATAATAATAATAATAATAATAATAATAATAATAATAATAATAATAATGAAATTGTTACTGGCGTTGTTGCGCTAACAATCAGCAACGGGAAGAACAGGAAGGGAGAACAAAGCCTGAACAACAAACAGACGACTCCTCTAACATAATCTACGCCAACTATGAATGTCTTCGTTACTTAGCTTCGCTACTGTGCCATTCCACTTCCCTTTAAGCACTCAAAGACTGATGATCAAAGATCACCTCAAGAACAAACAGACCAGAATAAGAAGGCTACAGATAAGAGGGGAGACAAATATAAGAAACCGCGAAATTTCTGTTCAGGAAAAGTTTTGGCTCTTCTTAGCTACGAGGATGCAACGACGCGTGATTTGAAAAGTATGAAGTATGGCGTTAATAGGATTCGCTCAGAGAGAGAGAGAGAGAGAGAGAGAGAGAGAGAGAGAGAGAGAGAGAGAGAGAGAGTCTCAGCACCGACGCATGACATGAGAATAAAAATCATTCTTATTGCAAACCTGTACATGAGAGAATAAAAATGCCTCTTATTAAAACATGTACATGAGTAAAATATACCTCTTATTGCAAACCTGTACATGAGAGTAAAAATACCCTTATTGCAAACGTAAAAAATACCTGTTGTTGCAAACCTGCACATGAGTAAAAATACCTCTTATTGCAAACCTGTACATGAGAGAGTAAAAATACCTCTTATTGCAAACATGTACAGTATGAGTAAAAAATACCTCTTATTGCAAACCTGTACATGAGAGAGTAAAAATACCTCTTACCGCAAACGTACATCAATAAAAATACCTCTTATTGCAAACCTGTACAAGAGAAAGTAAAAATACCTCTTATTACAAAACCTGAGAGAATAAAAACATTGCAAAGAGACTAAAAACACCTACTGCACACATGTACATGAGTAAAAATACCTCTTATTGCAAACAAGTAAAAATAACTTATTGCAAATGCAGACATGGAAATGAGACTAAAAACCTTTTGCAGATGCCTCTTTTTTTGAGATGGGAGAGTAAAAATGCTTATTTTATGTAGAACATGTACATGAGAGAGTAAAAATACCATTGCAAACTTTACACGATAGCGTAAAAATACCTCTTACTGCGAACAATTAAAGTTAATACCAATTTACCTTCATTTAGCGAGAACGAATTCAACCATGAATAGAAAAGAGTACAATTAAAACGCATCACGAGATGAAAAATCTGACTTCATTTCCACATCAAAATGTCACACTGGCCTCTGCAAATACGACGACTCGACTCGAAACGGAGCGAAAACATCATGAAATTAAAATGAAGGGTGAAACACAAAAAATCGCTTGGGGGTGGAACGCTCGTAGGGGCGGCAAAAACATCAATGGCTTCGCTACATACTGACCTTTAGTGAGAGAGAGAGAGAGAGAGAGAGAGAGAGAGAGAGAGAGAGAGAGAGAGAGAGAGAGAGAGAGAGAGAGGTGTTGAAAACAGTATCGGCAATCGGCAATATATATATATATATATATATATATATATATATATATATATATATATATATATATATATATATATATATATATATATATATATATTATATATATAATATATATATATTATATATATACAGTATATTATAAATATAATATATATACACACATATATATATATATATTATATATATATATATATATATATATATATATATATATATATATATATATATATATATATATATATATATATAGAGAGAGAGAGAGAGAGAGAGAGAGAGAGAGAGAGAGAGAGAGAGAGAGTAGGTGAACGTTGAAAATACCTGCAACAACAATATAACGCGGGCATCAATGAATTGGCAAATATCAAATGTGCGACCCTCAGCCTAATATTATACCTCTGGAACGGGCGTAAAACAAAAGCTCTCGCATCAATGGATATAATTATAACACAGAGGACAAATGACATCATGCGTGTCCACATCAGTTCTCGGACCGAATGCGTAAAAGGCACATTCCCCCCCAAAAAATAAAAATAAATTAAACAATATATTCGATTACAAAACTACAATGTTTTACTCTTGGGAGTATACGTGGAAACTGTATAGGTGACTTTGTTTTTTGTTTTCTTTCATGTGTGTGTGTGATTACGCGCAAGAGCGCCTTTTGCTGTTATTCATGGTAGTGGGAGTGATATCTTTGAGTATTGCCACGTCGTTGTCAAACCTAATACATTGACCTCCTGAACTTCTACTTCAATAGCAAAAAAAAATTGTCAGGTTTACGGTAGAATTACTGAGTGAAATGAAACGATAATAGTGTACGCTCACACGCATGTTATATAATTGTGTGTGTGTGTTATATACACACACACACACACACACACATATATATATATATATATATATATATATATATATATATATATATATATATATATATATATATATATATATATATATATATATATATACATACATATATATATATATATATATACATACATGCATATATATATATAGTACATATACACACATACTTAATATGTGTGTCTATGTAATAATGTATGCGTGTGTGCGTACTTATTACTGCTTAGAGACGGACAACCAAAATATCCAAGACGAATCTGCTCTTGCTAAGCAAATATCTCAATGAATTTTACTCGCCTACTGAAGGAGGTCAGATAAAACGGCCAGGAAGGCAGATCAGTCTCCCCTTTGGAGAGGACGGGTGAAAGACAGATCCGACAACCAGTTGACCCTTCGAGCTTTGAGACTTGCAGACAAGTATATATATATATATATATGCATGTGTATATATATACATACATTATGTATGTATATATATATATATATATATATATATATATATATATATACATAGTCCATTTAGTTAACATTTAGGTAGCAGAAGAATATGATGAGGATACAGTAGGAAGGGTCGGGGAGGCACTGAACATGAGCCTTCTGTGTAGGTGTCAAAAGCGGCTGCTACTATGGAAACTTCTGCTTATTAATTCACCCGTGGTTCAGCAGTTATAGCATGAACGTGGCAGTGAGTATCTCGCTTCGTATCATAAATGAATTAAACCAGGATCTAATTAACATGTTTGTGGAGGTACATTTTCCGATTTTGCCCCTACGAAACATAATAATAAAGTATTGTTCTTTTTTTTCATTCCAACTGTAGGATAAATTTGATTTAGTCTTACTCACGACTTTCTGTTCAGTTGAGATTCACTACAAGCATTCCAGATTCATATTTAAAAACCGTATGCATTTTCATATACTGAAAATACAACACCAGATAAAAATCAGTCAATTAGAAGAAGAAGAAGAAGGAGGAGGAGGAGGAGGAGGAGGAGGAGGAGGAGGAGGAGGAGGAGGAGGAGGAGGAGGAGGAGGAGGAGGAGGGACAGACCAAGTAGCAAGATTGCGTTTGCTCTGAAATACCTTTGTCTCGAAACAAAAAGACTAAACTACTCGAGACGGGACTCCTGCCTTCTTGCCATTTAGATAACCCCCGTCTTCACCATGAATACCGTGTCTGTATCCTTTCCTCCTACCCCTTCCCGTAGCTACTAGCCCCTTCCCTCCCTCTTATGTCGTACTCGAGGGCCCTTCTCATCGAAGGTCTCGAGAATCCTCAGGGTCAAGGACCTATTGCTGATGTTCACATCTGCGCTGGAGATAGACCAACACAATGGGTGCACCCTCTACACAAGAAGAGTGCACCGTTCAAACGTTTTCTCGACAAATGGTTTGGCAATGGAAACGTTCGCGTTGGTAACACGATTCTTGGCAGAAACCTCCGCGGTGATATAAATATTATCAAATCTATTTTTCCCCTTCAAAATACCCTGTGAACCAAATGCTGCAAAGCACAAAAGTCAGTCAACATGGCGTCAGAAACGTGCGATTTCAGTGTTTTGCCTTCTATACTCGTGCACTATTTACAGCACTCACTAAAATTATACCAGAAATAAAAAGTCGTGACAACAACACACACACACAGAGAGAGAGAGAGAGAGAGAGAGAGAGAGAGAGAGAGAGAGAGAGAGAGAGAGAGAGAGAGAGAGCTTTCACCACAGTTAATGGAAGTGGAAAATTCTCTTCAAGAGAGGAGACACGACGGACCAGGCCGGAAATAGAATGTTAGGAAAAAACCTTTCGAAAATTTGTGGTTAAAATTACAATTTCTGTGAATTTACTCTCTATATTTTTACAGTTATTTTTGGAAAGGATGCATTATTCTTTCAGTTTTCCAAGTTCTGAACCATTATGGCCATGCCTAAAATGGTCAGTGCAAAGTGTTGCTAAAATATATTTAAACATTTGCTTATATATATATATATATATATATATATATATATATATATATATATATATATATATATATATATATATATATATATATATATATATATATATATATATATATATATATGTATAAACGTGTATATTATATATATAAATGTGTGCGCTTGCGTGTGAATATATGTATACATTTACTTACACTTATGTATATGTTTGTGTAAACAGGAGATTTTCAAATATGAGAGAGAGAGAGAGAGAGAGAGAGAGAGAGAGAGAGAGAGAGAGAGAGAGAGAGAGAGAGAGAGAGAGAGAGAGAGTATTTGGTATTTACGATAACCTGCTGGCAATTAGTCTCCTAATAATAAACTTGGATTCCTTGTTCGTGCCAGCTTTCCTTGATTCCTACTCTTCTCTTTCAAGTGACGAGTTTATCTATTTATAAGGGATTGGGGTCCACTCTCCTTTCCTTCTCCTTCTTCCTCTCTCCATGTCAAAGCTAGAGGAGTTCACTAAGTTGCCCGCACCGTCGGCCACTCCAGGGGGAAAAAACACGGCAACTTCTTTCTTTAATAGAACAGAATATAGAATTTAGGCTAAAGGCCAAGCACTGGGACCTATGACGTCATTCAGTTAAAAGGTCTGAAAGTCGTAACATACGAAAAACCTCGCAGCTACACTATGAATCAATTGTTAGGAAAAGGTAGAAAGTAAGATGGAAGAAAGAGAATATGAACGGAGTTACAGTAATAGGAATGAAAGGGGTTGCAGTTAAGGGCCGAGGGACGCTGCAAAGAACCTAAAGTAATGCCTACAGCGCACCGCATGAGGCTCACTGACGGCACTAACCCCCTATGGGGGGGCTTCTTTCTTGAAGGACGTTGCAAAGGGGGATTTACGAAGTATCTTGATAATGGAAATCGAAGGACGGCGGCGCGAGAAAAGAAACAAATACATTTTCCTCTTCAGTGGTTATCTGCAGGGGACGACACAAAACTACCTAAGCGGCAAAGAAATTCTCTTTTTTATGTGACATCTCAACCCTGAAATGCGACTTTTGTCCCAAATCTGTGAAAGGGGATTTGGGTCCAGAACTTTAAGAAGTTGCACCCCGGACAGACGTCCTGAGGATAAGATTTGGGGCATGAAAAAGAGAGAGAGAAGAGAGAGAGAGAGAGAGAGAGAGAGAGAGAGAGAGAGAGAGATCAAACCCAAAACTTTATTTCCTTTCTACAATGGTTAGTCTACAATCCATATTTTTAAAATATATACAACGTTCACTGACTTGTAAGATAACAAATACATATAATTTATACCATACAGTCAAACGCACATGGCCGCATTCTTCTA
>NC_089744.1:34549098-34561598 GCF_040412425.1 Macrobrachium rosenbergii
CATTTATAAGCATATTACTCTATAAACAATTCATTCGAAATACCACTGAATTCCTAAATATTTACATAAAAAATGTGATGGTGAGATTGATTTTTCTTTTCTTTCTCTCTCTCTCTCTCTCTCTCTCTCTCTCTCTCTCTCTCTCTCTCTCTCTCTCTCTCTCTCATATAACGGCTTGCAAGAACATAAATCAAAATACATTTATAAGCATTTTACTCTATTAACAATTCATTCGAAATACCACTGAATTCCTAAATATTTACATAAAAAAATGTGATGGTGAGATTGATTTTTTTTCTCTCTCTCTCTCTCTCTCTCTCTCTCTCTCTCTCTCTCTCTCTCTCTCTCTCTCTCTCTTAATCCTATTGGCGCGAATTAAATCTGCGATACATTCAGAAAGTTAATTGAAAAAAGAATGCAGTCGCTAAAATTCCCGCCCGCCTAAATTCCGACTGGGAATCATAGTGATTCCCATCAACCAGTGAACTAATTCAAACTATTTCCTGCGAGGGTTAATTATGGAACACGCTGATGAGGGTCTGATGGGAGACTGTCATTAAGATGATGGTCACTGGTAGGCATTTGCAATATAAGGGTTTGTATTTTGTGTGTGTGTGTGTGTGTGTGTGTGTGTGTGTGAGAGAGAGAGAGAGAGAGAGAGAGAGAGAGAGAGAGAGAGAGAGAGAGAGAGAGAACTACCAGTTAATTAGTTTCTAAACTCATGTAAACTAAACTATTACATACTCTCCCCAAACCATTTTGATTATAAATGCAGCATAAACACCCGTGTGCATGTAAATGTGCCCCATCAACTACTTATAAATATAAATACAACATATATATATATATATATATATATATATATATATATATATATATATATATATATATATATGTGAATATATATGTATATATAGGCATGAATACATATACATATATGCATATATATATATATATATATATATATATATATATATATATATATATATATATAGATAGATAATATTTTACATACATACGTATATTATGTGGTTCATGAGATAAAGCTCCACACACACACAATACTGTAATTCCCACTTTAACTGCTGACTCTTGGATGAAACCTAAAACAAGCCACTTCATACACCCACACAGAAGGATTATTAACAGCATATCCTACGCACACTACATCATTCATGCCTAACTTTTTTTTTTTTGCTTCCTGTATACTTAGGCACTTCATTCTCAATACATCTTTCAATGCACCTTTCAACCCATCTACCTTACCCTTTCTAGTTTTTCCCCATTTCCTTCCTCCTACCACTTCTAAATTATACACCCATTTCACAAAAGTATCTATTCTTCCGTCATGACCAAACCATCTCTAAATATTTGACCCATCTTTTCACCTACATTAACCTTTTTACCATTTCTCTGTACCTACATTTCTCCCTCTAAAAATTTTTCACACATTGCATATACCCCGAACACAGTTCATTTAAACAGTGTCATCCTTCATTATTCTATGTACATTCAGCATCCACTTTTCAATTCCATGAAGGAAAGTAGGCTTAACAATCCCTTCATACATGCCCACCTTGACTTCCATGGACGATAAGAGTCTCTTCCAAATCATCTGTATACACCACGCTACCTTCCTTTCCTTGCTTCACATATTCTGTGCCTCTTCTCTGGTCCTACCACCACTCATCGTATTTACTCACATACTCATATGAATCATCTGATTCCATGCTTCCACAACCCATATCAGTACTTTCATTCCTCCAACTCCCTGTTTTCCATTTTTACCCTTTAAACCTAACCCTTGCTCATATTAGGTACATTTTCCCCTCCTACAAATACATCCAATCTCTGTCACAGGTCTCTGTGCTTTCAATTTTCCTAATCGATCCTCTCAACTTTCTTCTATTGCAACAAACTAATGTTTCATTTCTTCAGTCTCTCTTCACCATCCCTAATGTGAGCTGTGTCATTCAGTAAATATTATTCATTCCTCACTCTACTCATTTTCTTATTACACAACATTACACAAAACTTTTCTATCTTTTCTCTACTTTTCGCATCACTTCATCCACTGAAGATTTTCAACGGCAATACAAACAAATACATCCTTGTCTCAGACCCACGATTACACCAAACTAGTCACTCCCCACCAACATATTCTAACATATGGTTCACACCTATCACAAACACTTTGGAACGTCATCTTCTGTACCATAAATTCTCAATACCTCAACATTATGTGGCTATCGACTATATCACAAACTTTCCTAGGTCCGTGTATTTCAAATGTAAATATTCCTTTACTTTTAAAATTCTCACAATGTTCATAACATAACTAAAAACTTATCAATACATCTTCCAGTCCTAAACCCTTTATCATTCTTCAGACAGCGGATATATATATATATATATATATATATATATATATATATATATATATATATATATATATATATATATATATATATATATATATATATATATTACCCGTTTCTATTTAATTAAGCCAAAAGTGAACCTTTCAACCAAAATCAGTGAGTGGTCACCAACGCCCGTATGTGGCCACTAAAACATAGTATCCCCTCCGATGTTTTCCCAACAGCTGACGTCCGGTCACAGAGCTATTAAAAGCTCGCCACAGTCTGTTTCTTCCACTCATCCAATCTCCCTTCCTAGGCAACGTCTTTCGGCCCAGCGAAGAACTACAAAAGATCTCTAAGAGTCCTGGAGGAACGTGGCCTTGGAAACTACGAGCCTAAACTTTGTGAAAAAGTAAAGGCTTTGACGGAAAGTTACGATCTCACCCGACTTTTGGGGTAAGCTTTAAGTACAAAAAATTGTGTGTTTGGGGAAGAGAGAGAGAGAGAGAGAGAGAGAGAGAGAGAGAGAGAGAGAGAGAGAGAGAGAGAGATTAATTCCTTCTTCATCCTAACTTACAAAGACAGTAACACTTTCTCGGGACTTGTGGGCATTGAAATTCAGCCAAATGCACATAAGCTCACAGCAGAATTACAACCGAGTGAAGTTGAGAAATGTAAAAAAGCGAAGGAGATAAAAAAAAAAAAAGATGCTGAAGAAATCGAGAGAGAGAACATTTCACTGGAGCGGCATCACCACCACCTATTTTCCCCCTTTAATACCTGGGGTCCAACTTTAATCAACCGGGATTCAACGAGAAAACCGTTTGCTGAGGAGCTGTCGAACCTTCACATTTAAAAGAAAAACGCCTTTTCGGGTTAAGAACTTTAAAACGTACACACATGACTGACTAAAGGTCATGTAACTGAAACTCTTACCAATACACACACATATAATATATATATATATATATATATATATATATATATATATATATATATATATATATATATATATATATAATGTATAACTGAATCACGAAAATATGGAACGTGATGAATATATAAATAAAGATAAAATCCACGAAAGAAAGGGAAACACTGGAGTGCTGCAGGAAATTTTTCGACTCTTTCGTCCTTTAGTTAGCAGACTACTATGTAAAGGACGAAAGAGTCGAAAGGCCTCGCAGCACTCCAGTGTCTTCCTTCGTGGATTTTTTTATCTTTATCTATATATATATATATATATATATATATATATATATATATATATATATATATATATATATATATATATATATATATATATATATATATATATATATATATATATATATATATATATTCTGTATATATACTGCATTAGAGCAACGTTAAATATGATCATTCAATATTCCGAATACACAGACATGGAAACCAATATATTCGTACCATGAAACAGTCATAAGGAATAGAAATTTTATATTTTTGAGACTATAACTACGCATCCATTATAACCAAACGGTGACACTTAACCAAACAGTGAAGCCTCATTCAAATCACAACACTTTTTAAATAACATGAACTTGAGAAGCTCAAAGAGCTTCTAATATACTGTTAGAATCCCCAAACCGTGAACTGAACTGAATTGAATATAGAATTTAGGCCAAAGGTCAAGCACTGGGACCAATGAGGTCATTCAGCGCTGAAACGGAAATTGACAGTAAAAGTGAAAGGTGTAACAGGAGGAAAGCCTCGCAGCTGCATTATGAATCAACTGTTAGGAGAGGGTGGAAAGTAAGATGGACGAAAGACAGTATGAAAGGAGGTACAGCAAAAGGAACGAAAGGGGTCGCAAAGAACCTTAAGTAATGCCTGCAGTGCACCGCATGAAGTGCACTGACGGCACTAACCCCCTTCGGATCCCCAAACCATGAAGAATACCATCACGGTGCACAATCGTCGAAAGCTGCCAATATAGCTTGGAAATAGGAGATGGCTTCCACGATGGCCAACATTCCTATAAATCTCACTAAGGAATGGAATGGAAAGTAATAGAATATAAAATTTAGGCCAAAGGTCAAGATCTGGGATCTATAAGGTCACTCAGCGCTGAAAGGGAAGTTGACAGTAAGAGGGTTCGAAAGGTGTAACAGGAGGAAACTTAGCAGTTGCACTATAAAACAATTATTGTCAGAAGGTGGAGAGTAAGACGGAAGAAAGATTATGAACGGAGGTACAGTAAAGGGAATGAAAGGGATTGCAGCTAGGGGCAGAAGGGATGCATGCTGCAAAGAAACTCAGTCATACCTACAGTGCACCGCGTGAGATGCACTGACGGCACTATCCCCCTCCAGGGAAAATATGTCGGTCATTGTATAACCTGCTTTTCGGAATGAAATAACAATCTTAAGGATTTCTACCGATCAATCTAAAAATTATTTCATCTCATAAAACAACAGATAATTAAGCAAATATAAAAGGGTCTTTTTAATGTTTACAGCAAAAATAATTACAACTAACTTTAATTCGTGAGACTTTTAAATGTTAAAGAAATTATTTCTAAATTTTCTTAGTACTCCAATCACTACAGAATTATGTAATTTTACGTACTAAACTCCTTTTAATTAGATTTACAAAACTAAATTGTGTTATTTGTTTTACGAGCGTTAAACATATACATTTTTAGTTATTCAAATAAAAAAAGTTTAACCAGTAAACACCCCAATTTAGCATATTCTAACAACTCCGAGTTTTTTTAAATGACTCCTTATACTATACTGTACATAAGGTTTTTTGAATGACTCATACAGAAGGCTTTGTGAATCACTCCTTATACTATACGTAAGGGTTTTGAATGACTCCTTATACTATATATAAGGTTTTTTGAATGACTCCTTATACTATACATAATGTTTTTTAATGACTCATACATAAGATTTTTTTAATAACTGCTTATACATAAGGCTTTCTGAATGACTCCTTATACAAAAGATTTTTTGGATGACTCCTTATACTATACATAAGGATTTTTGAATGAATCCTTATATTATACATAAGACTTTTGGAATGACTCCTTATACTATACATAAGACTTTTTGAATGACTCCTTATACTATACGTAAGGCTTTTTGAATGACACCTTATACTATACATAAGGCTCTTTGAATGACTCCTTATACATAAGGCTTTTTGAATGACTCCTTATACTATACATAAGGCTTTTTGAATGACTCCTTATACATCAGGTTTTTTGGATGACTCCTTATATTATCCATAAGGCTTTTTGAATGACTCCTTATGCTATACATAAGGCTTTTTGAATGACTCCTTATACTAGACATAAGACTTTTTGAATGACGCCTTATATTATACATAAGGCTTTTTGAATGACTCCTTATACTATACATAAGGCTTTTTGAATGACTCCTTATACATCAGGTTTTTTGGATGACTCCTTATATTATACATAAGGCTTTTTGAATGACTCCTTATGCTATACATAAGGCTTTTTGAATGACTCCTTATACTAGACATAAGACTTTTTGAATGACTCCTTATATTATACATAAGGCTTTTTGAATGACTCCTTATACTATACATAAGGCTTTTTGAATGACTCCTTATACATGAGGTTTTTTTGGATGACTCCTTATACATGAGGTTTTTAGAGTGACTCCTTACACTATATATAAGGTTTTTTAAATGACTCCTTATACATAAGGCTTTTTGAATGACTCCTTATGCATAAGGTTTTTTGAATGACTCCTTATACATAAGGCTTTTTGAATGACTCCTTATACATAAGGTTTTTTGAATGACTCCTTATACATAGGGTTTTTTGAACGACTCCTCATACTAAACGTATGGTTTTTTGAATGACTCCTTATACTATACATAAGGTTTTTTGAATGACTCCTTTTACTACACATAAGGTTTTTTGAATGACTCCTTATACATAAGGCTTTTTGAATGACTGCTTATACATAAGGCTTTTTGAATGACTCCTTATACATAAGGCTTTTTGAATGACTGCTTATACATAAGGAGATGAATGAAATTAAATCAGACTCTGAACATCCTACGGGTCCTCTCTGGAAATGGCGAGCGCGGCTATGGATCCGTGTCATCGTCATCTGCAAGTCATGTAACGCGAACTTCTTCACACGCTTGGCACACGCACAATTTCCTGAACGCCCTTCCTCTCATGCAGCTACAGGAAGAGAGAGAGAGAGAGAGAGAGAGAGAGAGAGAGAGAGAGAGAGAGAGAGAGAGAGAGAGGCCATGGTACAGTAACTGCCAAAATTGCATGCCACATTTCAGAGCCAGAATCATTAACGCATTATAATTGTTTGTATAGCAGATCCACTTAAAATACTGAGAGACTTTTTCGAAATGTGAGAGAGAGAGAGAGAGAGAGAGAGAGAGAGAGAGAGAGAGAGAGAGAGAGAGAGAGAGAGAGAGAGTGGCCATGGCACAGTATCTGCCAACACATTTAATTTTGCTTTTTACGTCACTTTAGCTATGACGCCCGGTGACAGAATACTTGAGACAAAATCAAACATACAGCTAATAAGCTTTATCGGTAAGGCAGACATGTGTTAACAAAATCAAACCTATCCAAACATGACTGCTGTCAGTAAGGTAGACACGTAAAGTCATTAATGCAATGATATCCCTTTGCGCTGTGAAGCTTAGACACATGGTCTAATAACAGCGCTGAGAATTATTAACAGCGACTTGTTATTGTTCTCTTCAAGGGCAAAATAATGACAGCGAACTCAACCAGAACAAAAGTCATTTAAATTTCCAGAAAAAAAATTCTAAGTATCTTCTGTGCGAAAATCAGCTTTAACGTCAAAGGCCTCGAGTACTAGACAACTGAGTCAACTGTAATTAGGCCTAGATCAATTCCCTTGGCTGTGGATTCTCACGGCAACTAATAACACATCTAGAACGAAACTGTCAACTTAGCAAAGGTTTGTAGAAAACCAGTGTCGTGAAAACGAAGGCATGGAAGCAAGAACTTGTTAAAGACTTTTCCACCTCACGGTGTGTTTCCTCACTGCTTCCGTAATACTCATATTTTCTTTGTGGAAATGGAATTCTTTTATAAAGCCCTATTTTCCGAAACCAAATTTGATGAGATATATGGCCATGAAGGAGAAATAAAAATATTAATATTTTGCTAGTATTGTTTGTTTTGCATTGCGAGATAAAATTTTCAGAAAGTCCAGGCTAAAGCATTTGGACACGTAACTGGGAAAGAACCAAAGGAAGCAGGCGAAAAGTGTAAAGCAGAGAGTAAAAACACCTGAGGCTGAAGGAACGCTGCCAAGAACCCTCAGTTCTGTCTGCATTACGACGTGTATGGCACACAGACCCATGAAAGAATACAAGAATTTGTTACATAAGAATAATGATTAACAGATTAAAAGTATTAATACAAAAAAATGATCTTCCAAGAAATTGCATGACACATTTCATAGCCAGAATCATTAGCGCATTCTAATTGTTCGTAAAACAGATCCACTTCCGATAGTGAGATATTTCAAAATGTGCTCGTAAAACAGATCCACTTACGATAGTGAGATGCTTCTTCAAAATGTGTGTATGGAGAGAGAGAGAGAGAGAGAGAGAGAGAGAGAGAGAGAGAGAGAGAGAGAGAGAGAGAGTCTTCAACGAGAAAACCAAAGGTCAAGATGTGACCATCAACCCAGAGGCAAGTCACAAAACGTTGCCTGAAGAACGCACTGGTTACCGCAAGAACTACTGTAATGCCATTAAAGTGTATCAACTACGTCAATTACGTACAGAGGCCTCGTTTACACTGTAGCCAGAACATTCACGATGCAAAACAGGACGTAATCGTTAAAAGAATGTCTGCTTTTTTTAGCATGCCTCAGCGAATAAACAAAAATGAAGGTAGAAAATAATAACCACAAAAATCTGGCAATTGGCAACGCTTCTGCCAAGCTTACTGGTCCACAGTCTTCCTTAAGGCAGCTTGATTTCTGAGTTGTCTATTGCATTTTTTAAGGGTTAATATGCACCCACATCATAGCCTTGTTTGTCTATATCTAAGATTTATCTGTTAATACCACGGACGTATCAGAATCTGAAAGGTCGTGTGAAATAGCAACCAAAGACAAGGAAGCTCATACTACTCCCATTTTATAGAATAATGGATGCCCGCACGTGTTTTGTGTTCAATGTCAAGAAAGACACTTCAATTTGAGTACAAAGAAGAGAGAGAGAGAGAGAGAGAGAGAGAGAGAGAGAGAGAGAGAGAGAGAGAGAGAGAGATCAAGGTCATCACGTCAGAAAACATTACTATTAGTGCAGTGGCCACAGTGATGACTACGCAAAGGGTAGCAAGAGCAATGAACATTGAGGTTGCCCAAGATCAACGGTGGAAGGAAATACTCGAATAACATGAATTAGATCAAGAAGATTACGGTGAGTAGAAGATTGAACGATGACGTCCATTACCGTCATCCTGAGAAGTAAGAAAAAACGACTTCCTGTTCTGTCTGAATATCATCCAAATTAAGTACAGCCCTGCAGCCGGATAACATGACAATGCACCTTGAATCTCAAACAGTTCCTTTCCAGTTACGAGGATAACTTAATTCAATACAGACTACTGTAAAATAGCTATTCAGCTCTGAATTAAATAATATCAAGATATTAGTTTGACTTTTGCAAACACATACATACACACACACCATATGCATATACATACATACATTATATATATATATATATATATATATATATATATATATATATATATATATATATATTATATATATTTATATATATATATATATATTTATATATATACATATATATATTATATATGCATGTATATATGCATATATTAATATATATACATACAGTATGTATAATATATATATTATACGTATATATAATATATATACATATATATACGTAGTATACTATATATATATATATATATATATATATATATATATATATATATATATATATATATATATATATATATATATATATATATATATTCTGATTCTTTTCACACATCAGTTGAGATGAACCTAGACTATTTGCCAACACTGCCCGAGTAGCGTCTACGATGCTTAACACCACTGTGTACTGCTGGCCGAGTTTAGATCTGGTTACTCATCAGAGTTGTCTAGCCTAATACCGGTGAATAAGATATGTTCACATCTGAACTGTTCGTCACAACTGCTTCTACTGCTCGAGTCAGATTTCATTCCAGTTGGTACCTTTGCCTACTACTAAGACAGTTGTCAATCAGATCAATACTACTTGACATTACTGACACGATGTGATCCCCTTAAAGTCTGGGTTACTTGACACATTGTCTACTACAGGATGAGCTGGATCTAGACTACTTGGTATACTGACACGGTGTGATCCTCTTAAAGCCTGGGCTACTTGATACACCTGTTCTGCTACTGACTGAGTTGGATCTAGGCTACTTGACATACTGACACGAAGTGATCAACTAAAAGTCTGGGTTACTTGACACCTGGTCTGCTACTGGCTGAGTTGGTTCAAGGAATTAACGCTACCTGATGTCACTACCTTCTACTCGGTGCTGCTTGTCACCCACTTCTACCAGTCGAGTTGTGATCTGGGACTGCTTAACACCGCTACCTACTAGTCTGGACAGTTTAACACCGCTATCTATTGGTGGTTGGTTAATGCTTTCTGCGTAAGATCTAGGCCACTTGACACAACTCTTTACCGTCCAGAGTCAATATATTCAGTGGTATTAGTATAAATGGATGGTTATTAGGAATAAGGACAATGTATTCTTTACGGCTTATATCATTTTATCCCTACCATTAAAATAAACTGAGAGCGCCATAAGATAGGGACCCTATACATTAAATAAGCGAGTAATAATTATCGGACATTTTGCAAAACCTATCACAAGAAACTTAGCTTGGCCATCAACCTTTGTGTGTGTGTGTGTGCGTGTAGTTTTTGCTCTCTTATAAGTTGAAAGACTAGAGTTATAATGAAGAAATCATACAAAAAAAGACTAAATGAATAAATAGCGAATCCCAATCGAGAGACGAGCTGCATACAGGGGCAACTAATGAAGCAAATTTCACATATGTTGCGAACACAAGTCACTCCCGGAACACCTGTGATGGTATCAGGGTCTCTCTCTCTCTCTCTCTCTCTCTCTCTCTCTCTCTCTCTCTCTCTCTCTCTCTCTCTCAAGGGACACTTGGGCAAGTAGCCAGGCAATGTTTTTCAAATAAGGAACAATGCACAAAATTCACGCAAAGGGCGATTGCAGCTCCCATCAAAATACTCTTGAGACTCTCAGGCATTTCAGATCAAATTTCTCTGTTCCGGAACGTTGTCAACTTCTCGTGTTGATTCTACTCTGGAATGGTGGGGGAGACCGACAGAGAGAAACTTTGTGTTGAACCTCAGTTAACTCAATACGAAGAGGAATACTGAGAGAGAGAGAGAGAGAGAGAGAGAGAGAGAGAGAGAGAGAGAGAGAGAGAGAGAGAGAGAGAGAGAGAGAGAGAGAGATTGAAATTAAGTATTTTTGAGATTTAATTTTAAAAATCTAAAGAATAGTTATTTTGCTCTACGGGACAAGAGAGAGAGAGAGAGAGAGAGAGAGCAGAGAGAGAGAGAGAGAGAGAGAGAGATTGAAGTTAAGTATTCTTGAGATTTAATTTAAAAAATCTAAAAGATAGTTATTTTTGTCTAGGCGACAAGAGAGAGAGAGAGAGAGAGAGAGAGAGAGAGAGAGAGAGAGAGAGAGAGAGAGAGAGAAATTAGGTATTCTTGAGATTTAATTCAATTTAAAATTCTATGAGAGAGAGTTTTTTTGTCTACGCGACAAACATGAGAGAGAGAGAGAGAGAGAGAGAGAGAGAGAGATTTATCACTGTTACTTTGTTTTTCAAAACAAACTTCTTGCACTTCTACTAACTTCTTAAGCTGAGTTGTTTTATTTCGTAAAAATTGCGAGTTATGATGTAAGATAAAAGCACCTGTACACGGCAATTACAAAGCCAAGCCTGAATGCGTTTATATAAACCTAGTTTAACAGAAGGATAACGACCCACGAGTGCAAAGTCATCTTGGTAGGCGTCTCACTGCCGATACGACCGGGGTGCACATTCATTATGGTTCGGGACCTTCCTTGAATAAAAAGCGGGACGCCATATCTTAAAAACTAACCATAGAATCTTCTTGAATACAATCTCAATATGTTTACCACGCCCAACGTACACATACTTCACCTTGAAGGCGTGTTTAGTACAAGCCCGTTGAGGATTACCGTAAAAATAAGCAAAAGACTGAGCGCGCGCCCGTTCTCACTCGTCTGGCCGAACCATAATACAGTTGGGGAATGAGACCGCGACCGCGGGGTTCTCTTTTCGGATGATAAGAGCACTTTCTATTAAAACCCATAATGCCTTGTAACTCAAGTAGAGCCTTAAGAACCTGGTAATTAGTCGACTGTACTCGGTAGACCACATTAAAGCGCAATAGGTGACAACATCCCCATCCAAAAATACCAACTAAAATCCGAAGATAAATACCGTCGTCAACCAATTCCAAAGGAGCAAAAGAAATATAAGCAAATAATACGGCATTTGCAATACGGAAGTAAAAGGTTTATTGGATAATTAGGAAGGACAAAGAGTGATTATTGTCTGAATTGGCTGGAAGGTGCAGCCCGAAAAGAATGCAGTCTTGGGTCGATGTAGCAATTATTTGAAGACTGGTTGAATATAGACGATGGAAGAGTGACACAGGTGAATGATGTATGAGTGGAAAGGGTTAGAGTTAATTTAAGAATGTTTGGAAGTTATTCGTTTAGACATAAGGAGGGCAATTAGTATGGAATGGAATATACAATTTAGGCCAACGCCCACGTACTGGGACCTATGTGGTCATTCAGCGATGAAAGGAAATTGAGAGTAAAGAAGCTATAAAGGCGTAACAGAAGGAAAAACTTGCAGTTACACAATGAAACGATTGTTAGGAAAGGGTGGGAAGTAAGATGGAGGAAAGTGTGGGAAGTACGATGGAGGAAAGAAAGTATGAACGGAGGTATATCAAGAGGAATGAAAGGGGTTGCAGCTAGAGGCCGAAGGGACGCTGCAAAGA